>NW_022196915.1:41916024-41917452 GCF_008632895.1 Mastomys coucha
AGGTTTCCAAATCCTCGGTTCGTGGAACCCCACACAAGTAGGAGCTGCGGGACGGCATCCTACACTTCAGTGTCCTTTGATTAAAGTTAGGGGGAAAGTACAACAACTAAATCCAGGCAGGATGGCAAAGGGCACACACCCTTGAGGAATGAAGGTATGGGTCACTCCTCCAGGAAAAGATCCAAGGCTTCTTAGGTGCTTTCTGAGAGTGGAGGAAATACAGGATGGGTAGTAGAAGAAAGCAGTTATAAAGACCACAGGACAGAAATGAGGATTATACTTGACATGAGTGTTTCTGTTATATTTTGTTAAGAATGTGTTTGTATAGATATTTGTGTTTTCTTTCCTTGATTTCTTTATCATGTAATGTAATATCAATTAAGAATATCAGGGCTCAGGTTCCTTCCCGTCTCTCTAGGCTGGTGCCCTGAGCAGACCTTGGGCTCAAGCTCCCCAGCCAGGCCCACAACACCCAGAGGAAGCTCCACTCCCAAGCGCTCTAACACAGCCAGGATCAGAGGTGAAGAGGACATAACATCTGTCCCAACACCAGGAGTAACTGGGACCAGTGGGACCAGGCACATAGGAACTCCACCAGCCCAGTGGCTCAGGTTCCTTCCGGTCTGTCTGGGCTTGTATCCTGAACAGACCTTGGACTCAAACTCTACAGCCAGTCCCAAAACACCCAGAGGAAGCTCCATTCCCAAGTGCTCTAATAAGCCCAGGATCACAGGATCCCAGAATCACAGGATCACAGAGACAGCTTGACTCTGAGGAATTCTGACACAACCAGGATCACAGGAAAGACAGGCTCCAGTCAGATTTAGCAAGGGCAGGTAGCACTAGAGATAACCAGGTGGCAGGAGGCAAGCATAAGAATATAAACAACACAAACCAAGGTTCCTTGGCATCATCAGAACCCAATACTCCCACCATAGCAAATCCTGGACACACCATCACACTGGAAAAGCAAGATTCAGATATAAAATCACTTACCATGATGATGATTACAGGACTTTAAGAAAGAGATGAATAGCACCCTCAAAGAAATACAGGAGAACACAGGTAAACAGCTAGAAATCCTTCAAGAGGAAACACAAAATTCCCTTAAAGAACTACAGGAAAACGCAATCAAAAAGGTGAAGGAAATGAGCAAAATCATCCAGAATCTAAAAATGGAAATAGAAACAATAATGAAATCAGAAAGAGAGACAGCCCTGGAGATACAAAACCTAGGAAAGAAATCAGGAGTCATAGATGCAAACATTACCAACAGAATACAAGAGATAGAAGAGAGAATCTCAGGAGCAGAAGACACCATAGAAAACATTGACACAACAGTTAAAGAAAATGCAAAAAGCAAAAGCTCCTAACCCAGAACATCCAGGAAATCCAGGACGCAATGAGAAGACCAAACCTAAGGATAAT
>NW_022196915.1:41918553-41962652 GCF_008632895.1 Mastomys coucha
ACCATTGTTCATTGAAACAATTGGTGAATGACTTTATGGATAGACCATCTTAATATACACACCATTTCTTAAGTGAAAGTAACCTGTTCTCTGTGGGCTGAGAATAAAGTCACTCACTCAAGTCAAAAAAAAAAAAAAAAAAAAAACCAGTGGTCATTATATTTGTTTTGAGATACTAAATTAATGTTCCTCAATGAACACTGACACCTATTCTAATATGTAATTGACACATATTCTAAATTTGATAATGTGTTTGTGGTTTCAAGGGGATAGTTATATCATACTAAGCATGATTTTATGATCTTGTTAAGTAGATAGTATTTGTATGTGGTATAGTTATATCATGTTAGGTGTAATTATGGCCTGGTTGTTGTTTTTACTTAGAAATTAAGCATGACATAAGGAGATATGTGTCACCTTGACAAGGGGTGGGCTTGTGATGGCTCTTCTTGGTTGTCAACTTGACTATATCTGGAATTACTAAAACATAAGAGGCTAAGTACACCTATGAGGATTTTTTTCTTAATTAAATCATTTAAAGTGGCAAGATTCACCTTTAATCTGGACCACACCTGGTGGCCTTCTGATGGAAGCCTATACAAGACACTGGTTCATTTTTTAAATTTTTAATAGATATTTTCTTTATTTACATTTCAAATGATATCTCCTTTCCCAGTTTCCCCTCCAGAAAAAAAAAGAAAAACAACCTATTCCCTTCCCCCCTCCGCCTGCTCACCAACCCACCCTCTCCCACTTCCTGGCCCTGGCATTCCCCTACACTGGGGCATAGAACCTTCACAGGACCAAAGGCCTCCCACTGATTACCGATGTAGGCCATCCTCTGCTACATATGCTGCTGGAGCCATGAGTCCCACCGTGTGTATTCTTTGGTTAGTGGTTTAGTCCTTGGGAGCTCTGAGGGTACTAGTTAGTTCATATTGTTGTTTGTCCTAAGGGGCTGGAAACCCCTTCAGCTCCTTGGGTCCTTTCTCTAGCTCCTTCATTGGGGACCCTGTGCTCAGTCCAATGGATGGCTGTGAGCCCCTACTTCTGTATTAGTCAGGCACTGGCAGAGCCTCTCAGGAGACAACTATATGAGGTTCCTGTCAGCCAGCACTTGTTAGCATCCACAATAGTGTCTAGGTTTGGTGATTGTCTATGGGAAGGATTCCCAGGTGGGGTAGCCTCTGGATTGTTCTTCCTTCAGTCTCTGCTCCATAGTTTAGGACACTAGTTCTTAAAAAGGAAGCTCTCTCTTTTTGCCTGCTTGCCCTTACTCTGGGCTGGCAAGTCTCTATTCCTTCATTGGCATTACAACCTACTTCTCCAGGATTCTGGCAAATACTGAAGACAAACTGAGGCATTCAGTCTGCTGGTCTGAATAACTATTGGATTCTTGAACTTTCCATTTCCACTGGCAGACAGCCACAGTTGGACTAGCAGGACCATAGCTTGGAAGACAGTCTAATAAATCCCCTTTACGTATAGTCATTCTATCAGTTCTGTGTGTCTAGAGAACCCTGACTAATCCTGACTAACACAACATTCCAAAAAAAATTAAAAAGGGGGAGGAGAACACAAGTGAGTTCCAGGACAGCCAGGCCTGCTACACAGAGAAACCCTGACTCAAAACAAACAAACAAACAACAAAGAAGAATGATACATAATGGGGATTAGTCAATACGAACCCTGAGAACTAAACACACATATTAAAATGTCATAATAAAACCTACCATCTTGTACAAAAATACAAGATAATAAAAATTATTTTGAGATTAATATAAAAGGTTTGACCCTATACAATATCAAGTATAAATACATATTCATTAATGCACATAGGAGTACACATACGTTAATATATAAGTGGTGGCTTGAATGAGAATGGTCCCCATAGGCTTACATGCTTGGATACTTTGTTGGTGGAAGGTTTGGGTAGAATCAGGAGGTATGGCTTTGTTGGAAGAGGTGTGGCTTTGTTGGGGGAGGTGTGGCTTTGTTGGAGGGGGTGTGGCTTTGTTGGAGGAGGTGTGGCTTTGTTGGAGGAGGTGTGGTTTTGTTGGAGGAGGCGTGGCTTTGTTGGGGGAGGTGTGGCTTTGTTGGAGGAGGTGTGTCACTAGAAGTGGGCTTTGAAGTGTCAAAAGCTCACACCAGGCTCAGTTTCATGCTTTCTTTCTTCCTTGTCCCTAAGTTGTAGGCTCCCAGTTGCTACTCCATGCCAGTCTGCCTACTGCCATGCTTCCCATCATGATGAGCATGGACCAACCCTCTGAAACTGTAAGCAAGCCCCCAGTTAAATGCTTTCTTTTATAATTTGCCTTAGTCATCATGTCTCTTCACAGCAATAGTAACAGTAACCAAAACAACATATAAAGATATAGAAAATCCCTCCTGGACTGGAGTGAGTATTCAGACGAGAAGACCAATATTAATTGAGGAAAAGATGAGGACAAAAGGAAGATTTGAAGTTTCTGAGAGTTCAGACAGTTTTCATACTAAAATTGTATCTTTACATTATGTATAATATTTTTTAAATGATACTGAAAATGTAGCCTCCGGTGAGCCTGCATGAGAAAAGCCAGCGTTCATTTGAAGTGATTTCTTAGGGATACTACCAGTCCTCTAGCTCCTCATTTCTCTGGTGTATCCTTGCTTTACTAACAATGCCAACTAGCCATTGTTATTTATTTTCTAGATGAGAAATCATTTCCCTGGAGTGTGAACAGTTAAGATGGCATCTACCAACAGATGAAGGGGGAGAGAGGAATTATTGGCATTATTAACCTATCAGACATGTGTTCCTTATTCATCTTACCTGTGCCTGTATTGTACTTGTGAATATCTCTGAGAATCAAACCCAACACCTTAAAATGAGCCAATAATGAAGAATATCTTACAGACCCAATTCCTCTTTCTAGTATTATCTTACATTATTCCCCTCTCTGTACATGACCTTTTGACCCTTGATTCTACTCACCTGTGAACATCTCCACACCACAGCTCCACAGGTCTGTTCCCATAGATCCTACGGCTTCATCTTCATCTCATCAGCTCCCTGCCAGCTCTGTACCTCTAATCACTTTCTCTTTATTCTTGTAAGGTAGAGTTGGAAATCCAAGTCTGGATATATCCAAATCCACTAGAGAAATTCTAGAACCACTCCTGGTACTACAATCTATATACTAGCCAGGATTTTCTGAAGGACAGAACTAATCGTGTGTGTGTGTGTGTGTGTGTTTGTGTGTGTGTGTGTGTGTATTTGTGTGTTTGATTTATCAATTAGTTTGTTTTTAATGTATTATTTTTATCATTATTTATTATTATCATTATTATTATTTGAGATGCCTGTATTCTCTTGAGAGAAAGGGTGTGACTTTGCATGGGTAGGAGGTGGGCTGGATCTGAGAAGAGTAAGAGAAGTTGGAGGGGAAGAAACTGCAATCAGAATATAACATATAAAAATATATATTTTCAACCTTTTTAAATGGAGGTATTTATTATATTAATTTACTGGAGACAGTCCGCGTCGTTGACCCACAGCCATCTCACAGTGGAGAGACTGAGACCACAAGCCTGAATGCGTCAGCAGTTGCAGGCTAACACAGAAAGCTTGGAGGATTTGGGGTCTACAGCCTACACTGCAGTTCCAGAGCTGCAGTGGAAAGGACTAAGTGGAAAGGACTGCAAAGGCAGCAGGACAGACAGCCTTGCCAGTGAGACCGAGAGAGTGAGGGCAAGCAGGCAAAAAGTCATGTATCCTTCTTTCTTTTATCTGGGCTCCCACCAGAAGGCGACACTCAGATTCAGGATGGGTTTTCCTGCTTTAACGAGTCTGATTAAGAAAATGCCCTCTAGGGGTGCCCAGTGGCATGGGCTTTAGTTATAATTCCAGATGCAGTCAAGTTGACAACGAAGACTAGTCATCAGAGAAGCCTTACCTTTACGTGAGGAAAATGCAGTCCAATTGGAGAAATAGAACTTGGGTGGTTGAAGTTGCATGAGTTCACATGCCCCAGAAGAGATTAGCTCTCCAGAGGAACCCTACCTAGGGTTACACATGCCTACATTTGGGCTTGAAGATGTCTCACTGGGGTCATTACAGGCTCCCCCTTATCACTAAGAGGCAGCCAAACTAAGTGTAGCTTGTAAGACTCATCCACAAGCTGAAGAAATTTCCGTATGTAGGAAAGTCTTTTAAAATAGGTAAGGCTCAGATTTGCAATAAAAACTGCCAACAGAAGTATATCTTCTGACATCTAGAAATAGAAAGAGTAAAGCACAAAGATGTGTCACTTTCTGTGAACCAAACTGCAAGACAAAGAGAACAAGAGAAGCTTGATCCACATTAAATAACCCTTAGATGAGGTGGGCGCCAGCCAAAATAAGGAATCAACTAAGGTGTCCATCGATGAATAAATGCATAAAGAAATGGATTATAGGTATGCAATCAGATAGTTTGGCCATTAGAAATAATGAAATAGTGCTCAGCGACATACATAGAACTGAAGCATCACATTGAGCAAAATAAGCCAGACACAGGCAAAATCGCATGTTCTCTCTCACCCATATCGAAGCTGAAACATTGATCCCATAGAAAAAAGCAGAACAATTGTTACTAGAGCCTTGGGAAAGTAGTGGAGAAGAAAAGAGATGACAAATAACAGATGTAGTTTGGTGGGAGAGATCATTTCAGTGTTTTACAACACTGGAATAACTATAGTCCATAACAATTTACTATGAAATTCAAAATAGCTACCTAGAAGTCAGGCCGATGAGGTGGCTCAGCTGGTAGAGGGGCTTTCTGTCAAGCCTGACCTGACTTCAATCAATGGAGCTCACTTGGGGAAAGGGGAGAACTGACTCCAAAAAGTTGTCTTTGACGTCCATAACTTGACATAGCAGACACATGTAAGTTATAAAGTCTGAGGTCTCTCAACTCACAGAAATATTTGAAAACTTTCCATCTTCAAGTATTTATCATTTTAATTATCCTGATTTGATTAAATATTATATACATGTGTGTGAAATTATCAAAATATACCCATAAATACATGGAAATATTATGTTAGTTAACTTTTATTTTTGAGGACTTCATATACATATACAATGAAATATGGCCACGCCTATCCTCCATATGCTCTCCAACTCCCTTCATATCTCTCCCTCACATCCCCTCCCAACATGTCTTTTTTTTTATGACCCACTAATCCAGTTAGCTTTGCCCAATAAAGAATTATTCTCCCTCCCCCAGTAACTACCCACTTTTAATAGCTCCTCAGTATGTGGTGGGGCCCTCTAATAATCTACCCAACCTATGCCAGATTTTTGGCTGGCTTAATCTTATGCAAGGCTTGGGCAGATAGCCATAGGTATTGTGAGGTTGTGATCCTAATACCCATAACATGTTCAGAAGACAGCATTTTACAGTGCTCCTCCCCATCCTGCAGTCCCGACATCCACGCAGCCTCCTCTTGTGCAAAGCGCGCTGAGCCTTGATGGTGGCAGTGTATATAAATACTTCACTTAGAGCTGAGTACTCAGTCTCTCCTCCTCAGGACTTTGGCCAGCAATATATCTCTCCATTGACTGCTGCACACTGCAAAAAGAAAAAAAAAAATCTTTCCTGGCCATGGTTTAGAGCAGTCAAGGTCTATAAGGATAAACATAAATATTTAGAAGGCAGTTTTACAGCATGGCTTAACAAAGTAAAAGGTTCTGTTGTAGAGCTTGGACTTTCACTACCATGGACTTTGGACCAGGGTTACAGAACCAGAGAAGAAAATTCCACCTGTGGAGCAGGCCTCGAATTCTATCAGGAAGTGGTTAGTTAGCCCATAACAGCTGGGCCACTACTGCATTCATAGACACATCAGCCCACTGAGCAGGGTTTGCATTCTCTCCAAACTCTTGAGAGAACTACCTACCAAGTGCTCTTTTCCTTTTTTAGTGGTCAGAAGTCAAGGGTACCGTAGGTCCTTACCTTTCCTGTAAAAGGGTTATCTGAGCATATCTCCGACCACTGAGTGTCTGAAACTCTGCTCAGTCTCACAGTGCTCTTATCCTGATGTTTACTTCCTGCCTTCTGGCACATACACAAATGTTATGTTTAACACTTTCTTATCTACCAGGTCCAAAAAGCATAGCATCAGCAGTATAACAGACTGCTGAGATCTTTTTGTGAAATGTCAAGACAATCAAGTTTATTTTAGACTTCACTGTGACAACATCGAGGGATTAACTCAAAGCATAATTCACTGCTATAAACAAGGATTGCTCCCGCAAACTGAACATATGTAGATACTTCTAAGTTAGGTGGCTGCTTAGCACTCTAGCTTCACTTTTTGGTAATTATGACTACTCTACTTTTTTCCTCTCCTAATTAAGCATCGTTATTCTGAAATTCATATTAATGTTAGAAGACAACTTTCAGATCAGTCTATCTGACCATAATGCTTGGCCTACAAGGCCTGAGCATTGTACCTATTGGGCTTACAGCTCCATAGAAGAGCTATTACTGCAAAGGAAACTCCTTATCTTGAAGAATAGCACCCCAGACATCTTCTCCGTGATGCCAGGGTTTCTGTCACTAGCATAGTCCTCACTGCTTGCTATTATTTCTATGTAGCGCAAGCTGGACCCGAACTCACAATCTCCCTGCCTCCACATCCTAACTGCTGGGTTTACAGGTAAGTACCCCTGATGCCTAGCTCTGTGACTCTTCTCACCACATGTTCACACTCTGCAAAGATGTTACAGCATCTCCATTTTACTTACTGTCTACTATTTTTATTCTAGGCTTCCAAGGATCATTTGTCTCCAAGTGCCCATGTGCAGTTGTTAAATTTCTCCATGTATCCCAATAGTTTGGCTTTTCAATATTAACCCTCAATAAGTCTCCCAGTTCCTACCATTGTTTTATATTATTAACCAAGCACTGAAAGAATGATTCTATTCAATTACCAGTGCCCCCCCACTCCAAACTAGATCATGCTTAGACATGGCCTAGGTATAGGCCTAAAAGTTACTAGAGGGGAACAAGCAAATTTAGAGGGGGCAGGAGTCATTTTTCAAGGTATATTAGTCATGGTTCTCTAAAGAACAGAACTGATGGGGTGAGTGTGGATATGGGAGGAGAGAGAGAGAGAATATAGAATGAATACATATATTCATCTATACATAAATATACATATATTCAAATATATAAAATCCCACCTGTGTTATACCTTGTGTTCATTCCCTTGCCTTACAGCATCAGATCAGACCTGCAGTTCAGTGCTGAAAAGATGAACATTATGATATCTTTATATTGTGTGGGTGTGGGTGTGTGTGTGTGTGTGTGTGTGTGTGTGTGTGGATGTGTGTGTGTGTGTGTGTGTGTGTGTGTGTGTGTTAGAGTGACTTACAGATTATAGTCTGAGTAGTATGATAATGACTATCTCCTGACAGAAAGGCCAAGAATCCAGTAGTTGTTCAGTACACAAGACTGGATGTCTCAGCTGTCCCAGTCTGGTGCTGGGCTTGCAGGTAATTCCTAGGGAGCTGCTGGTCTTCGCACTACACTGGAATTTCTATGTGTATGAAAAGCAAGGTTCTATGATTCAAAAACAAAAATGAAATCCAGAAAGCAGTCAAGGCTAAAATAAACATTACATTCATAGGTTTAGACACAATTATAGTGCATTTCTTATTTGAAACCATTCCACAGATGCATAGGTCGAGGTTTCATTGTGCCCAAAACCAATAAGATTGATTCTCTGACCATAGATATGATATATCTCTGAGTTATCTCTTAACAATGTTGAGTAGCCACAAGGGGCTCATATATGTTTTGGTTTACTTTGTTTGGGGCTTGTGGGATGGTTAATGATATCTCTCCTTTAAATTTTTTCCTGCCTCCTTGATGGTAATATACTATCCTGAAAATGATTTTTACATGTTTAGTCATTATAGCAGCCTTATTAGGTTAGTAATTTACCTATAGATCTTTTGACTTTCATATGAATACAATGATCAAATAATTCACAAACTATAACATTTCTTCTTGCCCAGTATTTATAGCTTGTATTCATTTGCTCGCTTGACAACATTAGGTCAGACTTCCAGTTCAGTGCTGAAAAAATGAACATTATGACATCTTTATCTTGTTTCTGATCTCCATGGCCAACCTTCTCATGTTTCACCAGTCTCATGTGTTGACCCAGAACCTAAAGCAGTATGAACTCTCATATGCTTATAGTACAACTCTTGAAAACAGTCACAAATATTAAAGCCAATGATGTTAACATTCAATGAACTGGAAATTCCAGCCCCTGTGAACTCAGGAGAACATTTACAGCAGAACAAGTCATGGGCATCAACTCAAAATATATCAACAACACAATGAAAACTATTTCAGTATCTATTGGTTTACTATTTCTACATGACACATCACTCCCAATTTAGTGACTTTAAAAAGATAGAAGTCTATGGACAAGCAATTCAGGCTGAGTTCAGCTGGAGTGTTCTGGTCTCCACTGAACCACAGCTGCCTCACACATCCATGACAAGCTATGAGTCAGCTTGCTGATCCTGACATCTTTGAGGCATTGGCTTAGACATCCAGGCTAATTCAGCTCAGATCCATGAATGTTGCTCTCCACCTGTGTAGCCCAGGCTTGCCCACAGGATAGAGTCAGGGTCCCAATATTTTGAGCACACAAAGCTACCAGCAGCCTAAACTCACACAAAATTGACATATGAACTCCTTTGCTACATTCTACTGACAAATGCAAGCCACTGTGCCAGCTCAGATGCTGGAACGGGAAACAGATCACTTCTCCTAATGGGAAAAGATTAAGGCCACACCACAAAACGCTAAGTAACTTGTCAGAGATTGATCTTTACCACAGAAAACTATTTTAAAAATGAAACAATAACAAAACAATGTTGAATAAAATGAGTCATACAATAAAGGATGCCCACTACGCAATCTTTCTAAATAAAGTGAAAAGACAAACCAAACTAAAATTTAGGACTTATTGATGTGTATTTAATAGAGTATTTTAAGTAGGCAATAATTGTCAAATTTGGCAAAGTACAGCTATTTTGCAAGAGTGGTTACTTTAAATATAGTAAAAAGCTTCAATGATTTTAGACTTATAAACCCAGAAAGCATAGGTTACCAGGTAATTGGCTGTGTTGTATATAATTTCTTAGCCTGGCTGCTACTGATAAGATGATCATTATGTATTTCTTTAAGATTTAATTTCTCTACATGTATGTGAGCCTAAATTAATTTATGTGCACTGTGTGTGTACAGGTACCTATGGGAGAACAAAAAATGATATAGGATCCCCTGAAACTATAGTTACAGGTATCCATGAGGCACTGATGTGGGTCCTGAGAACCAAACCCAGGTTCTCAGCAAAAATCAGTAAATGCCCTTAACTACTGAGACATCTCTCTAGCTTCCAGAGTGGCCATTTTAAATCCTTAAGTGGTATCTATGTTTTTATACATCTTTCTCTGTGTTATGTCTCATGATAAAAATTAAATGGTATATGACACCGGCATAAAATTTTTAAATTATACTATAAATATTATAGAATAAATAACTTAGAAACCATTCATGATCATATATTATAATTTAATATACAACAAATAGTACAGCCTAATTTAATAACAGAAAAATACATTGTTTAGGAATAGTTTTCAGAAACCGTTTCACTAGAGAGAAAAAATAAATTGAATCTCTATCTACTGGAATATACAAAGAAAGCTCTAGAAAGGAAAGACTCAAGGTAGAAGTAATAAGATAATGGTAAATATTGTGGTTTAATATCTTTCCTGACATATACGACATGAATGTATTTCTAAAGAAAGGCCATACATCCCAGAGTATTTGTGCTGCATAAATTGAGTCTTGATGGAACACAAAGTTTGTTTTTTCTTAAGGAACACAAAGTTGGGCGGGTGAGGGAGTGGGTAGACCTGGGAAGAGTTGGATGGGTATGATCAAAGTGCATATGAAATTCTCAAAAACATAATAAGAATGTTAAGTAAATGGGGAATGTAGTTGAGGACATCTATATCAGTGAGGAGGGATGCTGTAAACAAAGGCTGTATTTAACTTGATCCTCTACATCCAAAAGAATAAAAAGTTAAGAAAACAAAGTTTAAAATAAAAATCGAATCACCCTTCTTCCATACATTTTCTTTCTATAGCAACTGTTGTTAATGTGTGTTGCACATTCCCTAAAAAATAATGATTTGTGTGTGTGTGTGTGTGTGTGTGTGTGTGAACATGTAGTATTTATTTTTGTCATGTTGTTTTATACATGGTTCTCTTTGATTCCTAACATACTTTGGACAACTACCTTTCTACAAATCTGCCTCTCCTTTATGCAAATACTGCATTTTATTCACTCTATTTAAGTTTTGTTACCAATATATATATATATATATATATATATTTTGCTTTTCAAGGTGTTTGCTAACAAACAATGTGCTTTTAAAGTTGTTTACTACTGCTGGGGCTAGAAAAATGGCTCAGTGGTTAAAAGCACTTGCTGGTCTTCCAGAGAACCCAAGTTCAGTTCCCAGCACCCCGTAAAGATGCTTACAACTACCTTTAACTCCAGCTGGTGCAACCCTGTGACCTTTGCAGGCGCCTACATGTACATCCACATACACAAATAAAAATAAAATAAAACTACATAGTTTGCTACTAAACAATATCTCTGTCAGTATTCTTGCTCATAAACTTATGGGAAATATTAGCATTATTCTCAAAACCTAAGTAGGAAGATTTCTAAGTCAAAGGCGTCAGAATATACATCCAACTCATTTAAATATGTGATAGATATTGTCAAGTCACCTTTCCAAGAACCTCTCAAAGTGCATATGTCCCCATGCATTTATAAGCACTGGGTGGGAAAAAGCTTTATTTCTTCTTTTAGCAGGCAATATATACAGTTGAAAGATTGTCTTGCTGATTTTTTTTAAGTAAGAGTGAGGCTGGGTATATTTCCACCATTTTGCAGGCCTTTGGACCCTTCCTGTGAGCTGTGTGTTCTGAGAGCATGCCAGTTGTCTCCTAGTTGTTTTATTTCCTCATTCGTTTGCATGGTTATTTTGCAAATCAAGGCAATTAGCCATTCTATCATATGTTTCACAGTTACACTTTCACAGCCTGTCTTGTCTTTTGCCAAACAGAAGTTTTAAATTTTTACACTGTCAAATTTATCAATCTGTTCCTTTATGGCTTGTGGGGAATAGATATTTTAAATTTTGTTTTGTGGCTCGAAAGCTTAAGTGATTTTCTTAGGGTGTAACTGGAATGTTTGGGGTGAGGAAGGAGAGGAGATAATGAAGCAACTGCAACAAATACATGGCTATATATGCACTTACTTACTCGTGTAGCAACAATTTTGGAATTTTGGTTTCTTTAAAAACAAAGAAATATTATAAGAATGTGCTTTCATTTTAATCCCAGGTGTGGGGATATGGGGCTACTTCAGGCTGTTCACAACAGCTGACTATGATTTGCCTCATGCCCTAGCAGAGGCCTGGCTGTAGTTGGGCTCAAAGAAGAAACAAGACGAAAGAAATTAGATGCAGGGATCTCTCTCCATCTCTCCCTCCTCTCTCTCCCTCTCTCCCTCCCCTCTCTCCCTCTCTCCCTCCTCTCTCTCCCTCTCTCCCTCTCTCTCTCCCTCTCTCCCTCCTCTCTCTCCCTCTCTCTCCCTCTCTCCCTCTCCCTCTCTCTCCCTCTCTCCCTCCTCTCTCCCTCTCTTCTTTCTCTCTCTCCCTCTCTCCCTCCTCTCTCTCCCTCTCTTCCTCTCTCTCCCTCTTCTCTCTCTCTCCCCCTCTCTCCCTCCTCTCTCTCCCTCTCTTCCTCTCTCTCTCCCTCTTCTCTCTCTCTCTCTCCCTCCCTCTCTCTCTCCCTCTCTCTCTCTCTCTCTCCTCTATCCTTTTTTCTCTCCTATCTAATGATAGAGAATAAAGCTAAAGGATAAAGGATGGGAAAAAGAAGATCCTACAAAGTAGCAAATACCAGCTACATATACATATATACAAATACATAAGTACAATTTATTTACAATTTACATATATGTAAAAAATTGCTTGTCTATCTTCTTTCTTTCCTTCTTTCTTTCTACATCCTAACCCCAGTTTCCCCTCCCTCCTCTTCTCCCAGTCCTTCCTTTACCTCCACCCATCATCTACTCCTCCTCCATTTCTCTTCTTCAGAAAAGGGCAGGCTTCCCACGGTTATCAACCAAACATGGCATATTAAGTTGCTGTACAACTAGGTTCCCCTCATATTAAAGCTGGACAAGGCAGCCCATAGGAGGAAAAGGGTTCCAAAACAAGCAAAAAAGTCAGAGGTAGCCCCATCCCCACCCCATCCCATGCCTGTCACCTCTATTAAGAGTCCCACAAGAAGATCAAGCTACACAACTGCAACATATGTGCAGAGGGCCTGGGTCAGACCCATTCAGGCTCCATGATTTTAAATTCAGTCTCTGAGAGCACCTATGAACTTAGGTTATTCTAAGGATTCTGTAGGTTTTCTTGTGGTGTCCTTGACCCCTCTGACTCCTACCATCCTTACCCGCTCCTCTGCAAGATTCCCTGAGCTCTGCCTACTGTTTGGCTGTGGGTCTCTGCCTCTAATTCAGTTGCTGGGAGAAGCCTTTCTAATGACAATTGGGCTAGGCACCAATCTATAAGCATAGCAGAATATCATTAGGAATAATTTTCAATCCTAGGTCTCTGCACTATCCAGTCACTGGCCCTCCAGGCAGTGTCGGGTGGGCTCCCTCTCATGGCATGGATCTCAAGCTCAACTAGTCATTGGTTGGCCACTCCCACAATTTCTACACTACCTTTACCTCAACACATCTTAGAACAAAGAATCTTTTAAACTATTTCCTTTGTTTTTGAAATTATAATATAATTGCATCACATGCCTCTCTAATCTGTAAACCACCCTTGCTCTCTTTCTTTTTTTTTTCTTTTCTTTTCTTTTTATGTTTTGTTTTTTTGTTTTTGTGGTTGTTGTTGTTGTTGTTTTGAGACAGGGTTTCTCTGTGTAGCCCTGGGTGTTTTGGAACTCACTCTATAGACCAGGCTGACCTTGAACTCAGAAATCCACCTTCTTCTGCCTCCCAAGTGCTGGGATTAAAGGCATGTGCCAGCACTGCCCAGTTCTTTGCTCTCTTTCAAAGTCATGACCTCTTTATTGTTGTTGCATACACCTATGTACATATATACACATATATATTCCTAAATACAACCTGCTCAGTCTGTATAGTTACTTGTATGTATGTTTTTGTGGCTGACCATTGGTATTTAATAACGGATTAGTATGCTCATCCCTGGGGAAGACCATTTCTCCCACTCTCTAGCATTCCTTAGTTGCCTGTGGTTCTGTGTGTAGGGCTGAGGCTTCGTGGGCTCTCCTGTTCCCTTTGGCACATCTTTTGATGTTGTTCTGGTTCCGCTCATGTTTAGCTTGTCACGTTGGTGAGAGTTCCTCTTTAATGTATTCTAAATGCGTACACATCCTTATAAACACAGATTAGTGTGGCCCTCACCACTCATCAGGGAAACCTCGCTTTGCAATAAATGGAGACGACTGCAGAAAGCCATAACCAATCAAAATGCAGATTTCTGAGCACAGTCCCAATGAACACATCTACAATACAACTGCACCTAAGGATCTGGGAACACAGCAGAAGAGGGGACAGAAAGATCGCAAAAGCGAGGGGACTAGGGAATTTGCTGAGACCAAATCTCCTAGAATATCAGACAAAAAAAAAGTGTAAAAGAAGAGATGGCAGAGGGGGATCCTCAGAGCATCCCAGGGGAGGACAGTCTACAGACTATTAGCATTGAGCAGAGACTGTCCTGCCTTTCTTTTCAAACGAGCTTCTAGCTGTTCCAGTGAGCAGTGTTCCTAAGACATGAGGCAATGTACCTGGTCCCTTCTAGGGGCACTGCAGAAGGTAGGTGTCATGATTACCTGGTCTTCTGAAGCAATTCAGCAAAGAATGTATTTGATTGTAACATTGGTAAAATTGAGCATATTTGTAAGATAAATCCTATAGTCTACTTTTTCTACCAAGGTTCCAAGAGAGATTTAGATTAGAAGAAATTTTCTTTCTAATTTTTAATCTAGCTAAGGAACTATGAGTTTGGTTGTAATATATATATTACTGAGATAGTGACAGTTTATTCACATATAAAATAAAGAAATCTTTAAAATAGATAGATGATAGATAGATAGATAGATAGATAGATAGATAGATAGATAGATAGACAACTTATGGTGTAACTGATCTTTTCCTTTCTAATGTTTCCTATTTCTTAGTCATTTTAGATTATTTTCTTCTGTTAACTGTGGGCTTAGCTTGCTCTTTCCTAGTTCCCTGGCATTAAAGTTGCTTCTGTGACATTTTTTTCTCTCTTACATCATCTTTCATCTTTCATCACAAAAGAATTTGTGGCTACAAAATTGCTCTAAAGCATTTTGTTCTATCCTATAAATTTGGATATCTTTTTTCACTTCTATTTGTCTCAAAACCATTTTTAATTTTCTATTTAGTTTCTTCATTTTATCCACTGATTGTTCAGGAGTGTGTCCTTTAATTTTCACATGTTTGTGAGTTTTCCAATGTTCGATAATCGAGAAGAAATAAGTTCCTAGAATCATACAACCTACTCTGAGTAAATTATGAAGAAACAGACAACCTAATCAGACTAATAATGAATAATATGAATGAGCTGGAATCAACACTTTCCCAAGAAATGAAAGTCCAGAAGCAACTGAGTACACAAGTTAATTTTAACAAGCATTTAAATAAAAGGTGAGCTGGGAGTGATGGCACATCCCTGCCTGTAATCCCAGGTAAGCTGGGAGTGATGGCACACCCCTGCCTGTAATCCCAGCTCTTGGGAAGTAGAAGCAGGAGAAGCAGAAGGACCAAAAGTTCAAGATCTTCCTCAGCTACATGAGACCATTTAAAAAAAAAAGTGTTTTTTTTTTCTTATTTAGAAAGAATAATTAATACCAACCCCTGCTGTTAGGAAACACACTGGTCTTTTGTTATTTCTGTTTTTGTGCTTTTTTCCCCCATAAGCAAATGAGTAGAATCATATCAAACTAAAAAGTTGTTTCTATATAGCAAAGAAAAAATCAACAAAATGGAAATGCAACCCTCTAGCTTTGTGTGACTATAGCAACACCTGTGCTAATCAACTGACGTGAAGAACAGTTTCTGCTCACCATTTTGAAGGTTCAGTTCATGGTCTATTGGTCTCATTAATTTGAGAGACCAATAGACCTCTCATGCCAGAACAAGGCAAAGCTAAAGAGATCACCTCATAGCTGGGAAACTAAAAACAGAGGAAGAGGCTGGAGTCTCACTGCTCTGCTCATGAGTGTGTTCCCAGTAATCCAAAGATCCCTACTTGGCCCCATGTCCTAAAGGCTTCACAATCTCTCAAAGGCAGCATTCCAGAGAACAAGCTAGTATGCGGGTATTAGGAAATGTTCCATATCCAAACTTCAGTAGAAAAGTATTAAAGAGGAGAAAGTACTTTGTGAAGCACACATCAATGTCCAAAATAATTCATTCACCCTAAAAGATTGTTAATCTTGTCAAAAGGGGGGAAATCTTGGTTAAGATACCCAGAAGATACCCAAAGAAGGTACCCACTAAGATAATAAATAGCTCTTTGTGGAACCACATATGAACACTGACCATTTAAGGACTTATTTTACATTGAAAAGGTGTCATCTCTTGAGGAATCATTCAAAGAACTCACTATGTATACACACGTGAACTCACTCCTATGTTTAGGTCAGATTTTTATCTGCTTTAAGATATTGTCATCATATCGTTATGGTTTTCTGTACACAGCAAGGTCAAGGCCACCCTAGACTACATGAAATGTTGTCTTTAAAACAAAGTACACACTGTATTAGCTTCTTGTCACAGTGAAAAGCTACATGTAAAGCAGAGCTACACAGGTACAGGACTAGTCATCTGTAGTTCCCACTAGTCAAGAACTCTGCCTCCCCTGTCAACCCTAAGTCTGCCAGATGAGGGGAGACACGCTCACTGCATCATGACCTTAGGAACTCTGAGCTAAAATCGTGAAAGCACTGATACAGTGTCTTTTGGAGTGCTCATCCTCACCCCCAGACTTTCTGCTGCAGCTCTAGTGTTTGGATGGCTGTATCAAATGGAAGAAAAAAGAAAAGGGAAAGGAAGGGAAGAGAAAGGAAGGGGAAGACAGGGGAGGGGAGGAAAGGGGAGGGAGGGGAAGAGGGGAGGGGAGGGGAGAGAAAGGAGGAGGGGAGGGGAAGGGAGGGGAGGGGAGGGAACGGGACGGGACAGGACAGGACAGGACAAGACAGGAGAAAAAAAGTTAAGGTGATGTAGCAAAAAAGAAAATAATTACGGTAATGAGAAGAAAAATTGTCAGTGCCTATATGTGAAGACTTTTCCCCCAGAGAATCTGCCCCATAACTGTCTGTAATCTCTGTCCCCTTCCTGAGCAGACAGACAGCTTTTGTTGACACTCAATTCATAAGAAATGTTTTTAGCTTTAGTGTTCTGCACTAGTGAAATATTTACATTCCATTTATTTCAAGGACCTACATGGGCACCTCAAAAATATCAATATATTTTTGCCAGTCCCAACTGTCTTCTAATCCTAGAAGGAAACTCTTCCAATGGGCATCAGCATGCTCTTTTTAATGTGCCCTTAAATTTTCATAATGACTTCCATGAGTTTGTGCCCCATGCAGTTTCCCCATAATGTGCATTCTATTGCCCACCTACCTGAATATACAGTAAGATATTGGTCATGGTCCATGAATCAGACAAAACCCAAACCAAATGTTCTGGTTAATTTTATTGTTACAACCTAAAGCCATCAGAGAAGAGGGAACCTCAATTAAAGAATTGTCTCCATCAGACGGGCCTGTGGACATGTCTTGGAGGGGGAGGACAGTGGTCATGATCACCAATCAAAACAAGACTACCCAGCCCACTCTGGCCAGTATCTGAACTGAATAAGAGAGCTGGATGAGTATAAGCCACTAAGCAGTGTTCCTCCTCTTTTCATTCAGCTCCTGAGTTCTTGTCATAAATTATCTCAGTGATGAAACCATAATCTGGATGTGAAGACAAATAAGCCCTTTTCTGAGTTGCTTTTTGTCTGAGTTTTTTTTATCACACACCAAGGGAGTTCATTATAGTTCAACTGCCCCCTCATTGCAAGGAAAACAGCCTGCAATCCAGACCACTAAGCTGACCATGGAGCTTTTTCCAGCAGAGCCTTACTATTTGCCTGACCAGATGCTGCCCATCCACTGTGGAATGCTACCCATAAATCAGCAGCTTCTGCTAACAGACCATGTGTGGATGGTAGTAGAACCCACTAGCTTCTCACTAGATTCAGTGGTATAAGAAAGGAGCTATTTGCTTATACAATGTACCTTTCTGCATTCACCCGGTAACACGTCCCTGGATAAATATTTGTATTTTATTTCTGTGGCCTTCTGGGCTCTCCCTTCTTTACCTGAGTGGTTCTCCCAAATAAGCCAAGGCTGAGCATTTCCTGAGATTTTATGCCCCTCCTGTCATAGAGATTGCCTCCACTAATAGCAAGTGTTAGGTCCCAAAGAGACTCTGGACAAATGGCTAACTGAAGTGCTTACTAAAACATCAAACACTGGTCAACAGGCTCTCTCACCATCCAAGTACCTGTTACAGGCTCCTCTCAGCACTTTCTACCACCCCACCCTACCCTCTCCAGCCCCTGAGCTTCAATTCCCTTCCCCTAGCTTCTGATTTCTGTATAATTCTTGGCCCTTTTCCATCTCCTCATCTCTCTTTCTTCTCTTCCTTTCTTGCTCTCCTCACCTGCCTCCTCTTATGACCCAGTCTGTTCTGCTGGCCATGTCCAATTCACTCCTTTCCCTTTCTGCTCTGGACTCTTCTAGATGTCTCCAGCTGTTCTCTCCCTCATATCTACAATTTAAAAAACCTTATCAACCCATGAGAACCAAGTAAAGAGTAACATCTCAGAAAAACACCGGGAGGCCAGGAATTTCCGTTGAGCTCAGGAACTTTGGGAAGGTGGTGGAACTCTTGCCCCTCTGGAAGGGAGAGGCTAACTAACATTCCTCAGACCACAGGGTGAGAACCAACCTTCAGGTGGGGACACATTCCACAGGGCCAACCTTTGCCCACCTTCAGACAAGGGAAGTCCTTGCCACCTCATTCCCTGAAGACCAATCAGTTTAAAAAGTCACACTGTTTTGCCAATCACATTGTGTCTAATGGATGCTGCCCTGAAAAGTGTATAAAAGCTCACTGAACAAGCTGTGTGGAGTTGCCTCCTCTCCTTATAGTCTGGGATGGCCCCAGTGCACTGGAACAATAAAAATCCTCTTGCATTTTTTGTATCAATCAGGCTCCACGTGTTTCACTCAGGGGGTCTTCGGTAAGCTAAGGCTCAACAGAATCTTACAAACCATCCCTAGGAACGGTCATGTCCTTATTTTCATTCAGCAAGCTAGTAAATGACTCTCAAGTGCTGTGTCTTACCATACTATCCCAAAATGTTCCAGTTCCAAATCCCATCAAGTCACCTCTGGGTGGCACCCATCAGCTTTTACAACAACCTCTAGTCTACATAACTAAGCATGATAAACACTTCCAAAGTCATGTATGAGTGAGTATAGCTCAAATGGCCCAAAGAACCAAGAGAGATTACTTTTTTGAGTCCAGCACATCCTGATTTTTTTAACCCAGTCAAATATACTCATATTTGGAGGTCGTTTATAGATAGTGCTTGTAATATTTCCAATGAGAAGCAGGCATCCAGACAGACCAGCCAAGCACGGTTTTTGTTTAGAATGTGAATATGAATAACCTTAGTTATTCATATTCATGGGGAACCTGGAAGAAGAGGAGCTTTTAGAAAGGATTATAGAAGCCAGAGGGGTGGAGGACACCAGGAGAACACAGCCCACAGAATCAACTAAACAGGGCTCATAGGGACTCACAGAGACTGGAGCGACAATGAAGGAACCTGCATGAGTCTGCAGTAGGTCCTCTGCATATACATGGTAGTAATTGTTTACCATGGGGATTTTGTGGGACTCCTAACAGTCAGAATGAGGCTGTCTCTGACTCTTTTGCCTGCTCATGGGACCCTTTCCTTCCTAGTAGGTTGCTTCTTCCAGTCCTGACAGAATTTGTGCCTAGTCTTATTGTAACTTGTTCTGCTATGTTTAGTTGCTATCCTGGGAAGCCTGTATTTTTTTTTCTCTGAAGGGAAATGGAAAAGCAGTGGATCTGGGGGAGAGGGGACATGGGGAGGTGGAGGGAGGAAAGGTTGCCATTGAGATGGATTGTATGACAGAAGAATTTAAAAAGAATGAGACTATGACTTGCTTCAGTTGACTGTGCAATGTTATGGGTGACTCTTATGCAAGATATCCTAAGAATTCTAGTATTGGTCCTGTATCTGGAATTACCCTAGCTTTATCAACCAGCTTCAGTTGGTCATCTGTGTCACTCCTACATTTAGATCAGTTCTCACCTGTTACCTGCACTAAGATATTATCATGACATCAACATCATAGTATTTGATACACAACAAGGTCAAGGCCAGCCTAGACTATGTGAAATGCTGTCTTTAAAAAAAGAAAAAGAAAAAAGAAAAGAAAAGACACTGTGTTAGCATCTCAATAGTGTGGAAAAAATACCTGAGGAAGTCAACTTAATGGAGGGATGAAAGGAGAAAGGATTTGTTTTGGCTCCTGGTTTCAGAGGTTTCAGTCCATGGGGTTTTGCCCCTTGATCGTAAGGTCTGCGATGAAATGGAGCTTTTGGTGCAGAATACAGAATTGATTGCTCACTTGACTGTGGCCTGGGTAGAAGCAATGAATATGAGTCAGGGAACAATATATATCCTTTAAAGTCACACCCAAGTAACATGCCTCCTCAAGCTAGGCTCCACATCCTCATACCCGATTCAGCTCCAAGCTCCCTTTCATGATAATCACCTGTCAGCTGTGTCACCAGCTGAAGATCAAGCCTTTATACCCAAGCCTTCTGGGGCAGAGGGCATCTTACAACCAAGCATTACTACATACCGTTACACTAAAAACCGGAATAAATTCAATCTCCTCTGACCACACTACACAACAGCAGCTATGAATTCTAACAGCCTGTACAGGAAATGTAAATTGGGATTCTTCCCACATGAAACCAAACCGCAATGGGCAGAATCAAAGAGAAAGAAGAGTACCGGATCAGCGGGAGCAGCACCGTGGGTCTCTAGCTAGTGCTGTCGAACGACATCGGGACTTTTGCGGCTGTGGGTGGCACTGCTTTAGTCAAGCCTCAGTTCTCCATTACTCTACATAAACTCTCCCTTTATTCACAGGTCATGGGGCTGGACTCTCATACAAAGAACTATTGACATCAACACTTCTGTGTCTAGCATGTCATTGATTTCTTCCTGTACACTGGATAGCTTATACTGTTTCAAATTAAGCCACGTGGAGCCTGAGCAGAACTAGCTGATCCCTTCAGCACATCCAGTCAACACTGGCTTGATGCTGATTCACGTAGGTTTACAATACTCAAAAAAAAAAAGTGTTCCTCAGTCATGATGCTACCCAGCCCATTACAACATTCAGGTAAAGGAGACACTTAAAGTTCTTTCAGACATTCTGCCTCCCAGCCAGATTTCCACCATAGTCTTGTGAAACACTGTGTGCCCCATACTCCCAAGCTAATTATAGCCCAGTGAGGATTTTACCAACGCACTTCAGAACTACCGTGCATTGGGTACCTTGCCAAGGTCTCCCAGAAGTCTTTTCCCCACCCTGCCATTGTATGCACAAACAAACACCTTGAGTGGGACCTTGGGGTGGGGGAGGGGTACCAGAAGACTCAGGTCATTGCAGCCTGGAGGCCATTACCATCTATGATTCAGTAGGTGATTCATCATCATCGTTCTTCATGCTTCTAAGTCTCTCTAGATAGGAACAAATAGAGTTGCTTAAGCAATTTTAGCACTGAGGGGGCCTCCAGGGTTTCCCATTGGTCCAACCAACGTCTTACTTCATTACATTAATCTTTTGTTTCACTGGCAGCTTTAGCCATCCACTTAGCAACAACCATTTAAAGATCTCTACTTCACTAGGACACATCCGTTGATTCTTCCCATCTTTGAATCACGGTCATTTTCTTCACATCCCTTGTAAGACCTTCTGGGCTAGCTCAGATAATACATCTGACAGGGCTTCTCTTACTAGAGTTCAACTCAGCAGCATCATGATAAATGCCATCCTTAATCTCAATGTTTACCATGATGGGGTGAGGAGCATAATTCGTGGAAAATATCCTGGCCGTCCACCTATATCTAGGGAGGTCATTTGTCTTAGCTCATTTTGAGTGACTATGACAAAATACCTGAAGATGGGTATAAAGAAATTGGGCTTCTGGTGACAGAAAAATACCAGTAAAATAGAACCTGGTAGTGAGAGCCCCCTTGGCTATGTCACCTCGGGAAATAGAAAGGACACCACCACATGCTAGAAGATATATGTGTAGGGAAATGAGAGAGAGAGAGAGAGAGAGAGAGAGAAAGAGAGAGAGAGAGAGAGAGAAAGAGAGAGAGAGAGAGAGAGTTGAGATAGGTAAGCCCACTTTAAAACAGTCCGCTTCTGAGGGACCTAATCCAGTCCCAAGAGACCTAACCCTCTTCCAAAAGAGTAGTTTTCTACCTATGGAAATTGAGGCCTTATGACCTAATTGCTACTTCCTAAGGGCCCTACCCCCTCAGCCTGTCACCAAAGGTACCTAAGCTTCCGGGATATAACCATTTATGGAATAAAGCACAAACCATAGCAACATTTATTGAAAGACAACAACTCCCCTTCTTGGTATAAATTACTTCCATATTCTAAGTTAATTGTCCCTGAAAAAAAAAATGACCTTGTTTATATCGGGATAGTGATAGCTAACTACAGTTGTTGAATAATGAGCTGTGATTCCTAGATCAATCCAAACATATGCTTTGTGCAGGTTAGTTTTTGCCAAATTAACACAAACTCAAGACAGCTAGGGAAAGACAACTTCACCTGAGGTGCTGCCACCATCAGATTGGCCTAAGGGCTTGTCTGTGGGGCATTGTCATAACTGGTGATTAATGTGGAAGGCCCAGCCGTTGTGAGCAATGCCACCCCTAAACATTTGGTCCTGGGTTATTATGAGCAGGGAGGCAAGCTAGCAAGTAGTGCCTCTCCAGGTCCTCCCTCATTTCCTTGAGCGGCCTCCCTGGACTGAATGTACCCTGTAAACCTTTCCCCCAGTGCTTCTAGCCTCAGTGTTTTCTAGGATTCCTTTGTTCTGTTCTCAGTTTGTTTTTGACAAAGTCTAATGTAGTCCCAGGGCTTCAAGATCACTGTGTAGTAGAGAATTAATCTGAATTTCTAATCCTCCAAACCCCACCTCCTGAGATTATAGGCACATAGAATCATGCAAGGTTTAAGAAGCTCTGGTCACTGAGCACCAGGATTTTGTGTATGCCACACAAGCATGAAATAACTGAGCTCCATTCTCAGCTCATTCTTTCTACTGTGAGTGTGGACAAACTTCTTGGTGGCTGAAAGAAATGTTAGACCTGCTATGTGTTGTTCCAGCATGTTTCTCTTTGATGATGGTGGCAAGGCTAACAGCCATATATGGGTTAGCTAAAATCTGAATGTGACCTGCCATCAGGGTCCACCTCGAAGCTCCCTTTTGTTTTTAAACTTGGAGCCGGGTGGTGGTGTCACACAACTTTAATCCCAGCACTTGGGAGGCAGAGGCAGGTAAATTTCTGAGTTCAAGGCCAGCCTGGTCTATAGAGTGAGTTCCAGGACAGCCAGGGCTACACAGAGAAACCCTGTCTCAAAAAACCAAAAGAAAAAAGAAAAAAGAACTAATAACTAAACTTGGATGGATCACAATTTGTGTCCCAAGTCAGGTCCAGCCAACCTTCAGTACACCAATTTAAAGGGCCAAGTTTACAGTGGATCCCCCCTCTGACTCTTGTGCCTTCTCTGGGGTTCTTTTACTTCTTTGTTTTGTTCAACATATTGTAATCAGTTTTTTTTTAATCTTAATATATTTTATTTTATTATATCTTATTATTATCCCTTAGAAGCATGTTTACTTTCTTTTTAAAGATTTTTTTTTTATGTTTATGAGTGCTCTATTTGCATGTATACCTGCATGCCAGAAGAGGGTGTCAGATCCATGTATAATGGCTGTGAGCCTCCCTGTGGTTGCTGGGAACTGAACTCAGGACCTCTGAAAGAGCAATGTTCTTAACCACTGAGCCATCTCTCCAGCCCTGCCTGTTTGTTTCCTAATGAGAGACAGAAAGTGGGATATATCTGGATGGGAGGGGAGGGAAGAAGGAACTGAGAAGAGTGTGGAGGGAACCATAATCTCGTATATTATGAGGAAAAAATCTATTTTTAACAAAAGGGGAAAATGGAAAGCAGAAAATGGATGTTTATTCATTGTGGCCACATTTGGAAGAGAGACAAAGAGACCCAGTGAACACCACACTGCCCACCAGCTCCTAAGTTCAGGGTCCTGAAATGAGATCAAAGTTCAAATAGATGCCCAAGGATATGCACATCTAAGCAATCCTTGTCCAGATATGGTCTCTCAGATCATTGACCCATCATTATCTTGGTTTCAGTCGCATCCTATAAGATGGTCTGCCAAGTTGTGAGAGTCATGTGAGATCTCTTCCTGGACACGAGTTCCCCACTCTGGCTGGTGGCGCCGAGTGTGCAGTTGCTGGGGTCCATTGTTCCAATAGTCTGGTAGCCAGCTTAAGCATCTTTAGAATATCTTCATTTCTGCCACAGCTAAACTCCCACACCTAATCTCCACCACTTCAAACCTCCATGGTGACTTTACCCTCTGATAACTGCTCATAGTTCCACAGTGTGGGTAAGCAGACAGTCACCAAGAACTTCAAAAGCTACTCACAGATGAAGGTGGGCAGTCATCTATAAAGTGGCCTCCACTCCTGACAGCAATGATAAGCTTAGAGAGCCTCAAACCACTCTCACTTCAACTCATTAGAAAGATTCACAGAACCCAGAGCCGTGCTGCTCACAGTGACAGTTCATTAAGGGAGAGGCACAGATTAAAATCAACCACGGAAAAGGTTACACAGAGCCGAGGCCAGGAGAGGAACCAAACATGGAGCTTCTTGTTTTCAATCTATGGGTAAAGGTATTATTTTTCTTACACAGTGGCAGGAAAATTAATATAGAATGCTGCCAACCAAGGAAGCCCTCTCTATCTTTGGTGTCTAGAGTTATTACTGGTATCCTGCCATGTAAGCATAGTTAACTATCTGACATGATTTGGGTCTGGATTGTGCCCCTCCCCCAAAAAAAAATCATGTGTTGAAGGTTTGGTCTGAAATTAGTGGTACTACTGAATTATATTTAGATCATGGAGGATCTAAACATCATCAAAAATGAATTGACCTATTGATGATTTCATAGCTGAAAGTGATGTGCCATCAGGAAATGGGGCCTAGGTGGAAAAAGAGGTGACCGGAAGTATACTATAATAGGAATGTCCTTTCCATGGATCGTGTTCCCAATTTCACTCTCTTCTCCGCATCTTCCCCCTCACTCCCCCTCCTTCTCATTCACTCCCCTGCCCCCCTCACTTTTCCCCTCTCATACATTCTCCCTCTCTCTGCAGTTTTGATCCACCACACTCTTCTGCCAATGATATTCTTTTTCTTCCCCACAGGCATGTACAGTGGAGGCAGCCAACCATTAGACCACTTAACCTGAGCTAAAACACACCTTACTTCTGTTAGGTTTATTTCTTGGGATATCTTTTCATAGCCTCACAAAGCTGATTTATTGACTATCCACGTGGCTGACCAGCCCACAGGGAGTTGTACACCAAAGTCCCACCCTAAAATCATAGTGTGACCACAAGGGGGCTGCCATAAAAAAAAACTGCTGACCTGTCCACTCCATGATATGGTTAAGGTTTTATTGTAAATGTGAGAAAGAGAACAGCCAGGCAGTGTGGAAGAGTCCAGAAAAAAAAAAGGAAAGAAGTAGACTGGATGTATTTCTAAGATTACTCTTGGTGCTAAAACTGTCTTGGGTGACTAGCTCTAAATTCCTATACAATGAGACCCTAAGCTAATGGTTAACTGCCTGCCCATTTAACTGTTCTCTCTCCACTTCTACAAGCAGTGCTTGCTTTCTGTATACGTCAAGATTGTGGTTCTGGGGCTGGAGAGATGGCTCAGTGGTTAAGAGCACTGACTGCTCTTCTGAAGGTACTGAGTTCAATTCCCAGCAACCACATGGTGGCTCACAACCATCCATAATGAGATCTGATGCCCTCTTCTGGAGTGTCTGAAGACAGCTACAGTGTACTTACAGATAATAAATAAATAAATCTTTAAAAAAAAAAAGATTTGTGGTTTTGTTTTTAAAAACTCAAACCAACTGAAGGTCAGGACGGCTTCCCACTAATCTGCTTGGTACCATCCCATCAGCAAGACTCCATTTGACTTAGTCAGGCCTCTTGGGAGTTTTTCTCTTCAGGTACCCCATAATAAATATGGTCAGCAGACTGGACATGGCTAGGGCTGTCTACAAAAGAAAAGAAAAGAGCAGCTGGATAGAGACTAGAAAATGAGAGACAACACCATCATGGACTTTGAAATGACTGACAGGCACTGGAGTCTGGAAGTCAGCATGCACTTTGATATGCTCATAGGTACCACTGGGTAGCCATGTGTCCCTTCTGCCAGAGGTAAGGGAAATGGCTCCTTCTGGAAGACCAGAACTGGTTTTACAAGTGCCTGAGGGATACTGGTTTTTAATCTCGCCACCAGAATCCTCCTATAGTCTAGGTTGAACTCAGTTCTGGATATTCAGATTGCCTTTGGAATTTGGGGAATTGGAGTTTCCTTTGGACTTAACAGCCACCAGCTGACCAGCTCAAAGCACAAGCCAGACTCCTACCAGACAAGATACTGCAATGCTTGGTAATTACCTCCCAGAAGATAAGGGATAGCACCCCTTCCTACCATTGCTACAAGTCTCAAGCCTTCCTGAAACGCACCAGGGAAACTGCAGAACAGTTAAACAGTGTTCTTCTTCCTGTCCACAAAAGCATAGGCCTGAGAGAAGGAGCCTGCCTCTGCATACGGTTATTCTACTCACCCTAGCAGCTTGACTGTGAAAGAGAGGCACACGGTGAGTTGAAGTAAGTGGGATTCAATGGTGTGCTCTTAAAAAGGCTAAATTCTGTGAGAGAAAACATCCTTTCACTTGGGGGAAGCAGCGATCTCTGCGAGCAAGGTTTCTCTTGCTTAACAACCACCAAAACAAGGGCAGACACTGGTTTCAGAAGATGAAATCCACATGTGCTGATTATGATGTGACCTAAGGCGTTCTGAAGATGCTTAGTTTATAGTGAAAGGCCTGCCTACTGCTCAGCCATGGCTGGTCTGAGCATGGTGATTACAGGGAGATGAAATGTGGCAGGCCAAGAGCAGGAGTTATCTTGAGTTATGTTTTGTAATTTTCAAAAGCCATTTACTGCCAACCTCTGTATCTGACCCAACGTCCTTCTGGCTATCAGATACAATCCTTGGAACCTATCGCCATCCTTAACAGACCCCCAACCTCCACCAAATCCTATGGAAGATACCTCCCAGTGCACACAGGAACACACACATAAGAACACGTGTGCGCACGCGTGCACATACACACACACACACACACACACACACACACACACACACACCCTGACCCTGCAAGCTCTCCTCCTGCTGCTCCATGGACTTAAAACTGATTGGTGAGCTTTTGTGTTCTGTGCCTATAAAAGTTCATATAACCTTTTACATAGTAGAACATGTCATTTAGAGTAATTTGAATTTACATTCCCGGATGGTTTGCTCAGAATGAATTATTTTCTTATTTCCTTTAAAAAGGAGTTATTTTACACTGGTACAACTTTGACCCAGAGTCAATATTTGTATAGTAAAAGGCAAACAGTGGTTTTAAATGAACATAAATTTTATTTTATTTTTCTTCAAATAAGTAACACTTTGCATACACCCAGGTCCGTGAAAGATCAAGGAATTGTTGGGCCTGAAATTAGAGTTCAGGGGTAGAATACTGGTTCAAGGCCATGGGTTTGGGCTCCAGAACACAAACAAAATCAGAAACCAATGCAACGCAAACCCAATTTTGTACCCGCTAAGCCTTTGTTTGAGTCTCATAATGTCACTGACAATTTTAAAGGTCTTAATAGAATAATATCTTTGAGTATACTTTTACTCATAGATTGCTATATTTTTTAATTGCTTACTATCTAATACTTCTAATGTTTTCATATAAAGAGCACTGATTAAAGCAAAAATGTAATTCTTTATGGATAATTTTATCAAGCTGACCTTTCAAAAATTCAATTCTAAGTTAAGCCAAGTATTTAAGAAAAATACATGATGCTTGACATAAGAGGTTTTTTTATTATGAAAAAAAAACATTAATTTCAAGGAAGGTCAGCTACCTGATACTAGTCAAGTTAGATTGGCCAGAACAATCCTGTTAGCTTTCAGCAAAAGAGAAGACCACTGAGCGAGCCGTGTGTGTGTGTGTGTGTGTGTGTGTGTGTGTGTGTGTGTGTGTATGTGTGTGTGTGTGGTGTGTGTATGTGTGTGTGTGTGTCATTAGCATCTCCAATAGCTTGAATGTGTGATAAAAACCTATACACCTTTCTGAGTAAGATGTTGTGAAATTCATATAGAATTTTTACAGGGAAGCAATGAAGTTCCCTTGCCCTCACTACTAACTGGCCATAAAGGAGATATCCTTTATGAGTATAGAGAAACTACACACACAAAAATTAACCTAGTAAACCAGCCATTGGTCTGTAGAGTACTCCAGCAGTCTGGGAATCCCGACAGGAAGCACATTCTCAGAAGCAGCTCAAAACTTCCAAATGCTAACCTGGCAGCAAGCAGTCCTCAACTGCTTGTCACTGACTTCTTTAAAATGAACCAGAAGGGGGCGGAGAGAAGGCTCGGCTGTTAAGGGCACTGGCTGTTCCTGCAGAGGACCAGGGCTCAGTTCCCAGCTTCTACAGGGAGGATCACTACCATCGTAACTCCAGTTTCACTGCATCCAACACCTCTTCTGGCCTCCACAGGCAATGTGCAAATAATGAACCACAGGAGAAAAACAAACAGATGAAGCAGATGAGTCCCGCAGAGTTATTAAGTGCTAGGTCAAAGATGAGCTGATGGCGGCTTTAAACTGACCACAAAGCTAAAGAGCTCACTGAAGATGACAGTACATGCAATTAGCTGTTCATTTCTAGTCTCAAGAGAATAAAGCTAACAGGTAAGCTTGAGGTCATAAATGTTGTCAGTTATCTTCTATCTCAAACTCCCATCCCGGGTTTCAGGTCACATCCAACCTTTGACTACCAAGTTAAGCCAACAGTAATAGAATGCGGTTGATTATTTCTTCTTCAGTTGGTTAGAGTAGATAGGGTGCAGTTTTTATGCCTCGGGCTCACATCATTCTGGCAGAACAGCTTCCACGCACACTTCAATGACAGTGATAACCAGTTCAAGACTCGAGGCAGCTGACTCTTCACTCTTACTCTGTCTTCTTGCCTAGCCCTAGCCATTCTCTCAAAGTATGCTTTGTTCCCATACTTGGATGTCATTAAAAGCTCACTAATAAGGGGCCACCTCCTGTAGCCAGGCAGGAACTCCAGTGGAGCAATAGAGACACCAACCCACCCACAAAACTTTCAACTCAAAAGTTATCCTGTCTACAAGAAATGTATGCTCGGTGGATGGAGCAGAGACTGAGGGAAAGGCCAACCAATAGCCAGCCCAACTTAAGTCCCATCCAATTGGCAAGCACCAATCCCTGACACTATTAATGATACTCTGTTATGCTTGCAAACAGGAGCATGTTGTCCTCTGAGAGGCTCCACCCAGCAGCTGACGCAGACAGATACAGACACCCACAGCCAAACAGTGGATGGAGCTTGGGAACTCTTATGGAAGAATAGGAGAAAGGATTGCAGGCCCTGAAAGGGGATAGGAACCCCACAGGAAGACCAGCAGGGTCAACTAACCTGGACCCTTGGGACTCTCAGAGTCTGAACCACCAACCAAAGAACATACACGGGCTGGACCTAGACCTCCCTGCACATATGCGCAGCTTGGTCTTCATGTGGGTCATGAACAACTGGAACGGGTGCTATCCCAATGTTCTTCTAGCTGGGCTGCCCTATCTGACCTCAATGAGAGAGGAAGCACCTAGCCTCACAGAGACTTGAAGTGCCCACTGGGGGTTGAGGGGGCCTCCACCTGCTCAGAGGAGAAGAGGAGGGGAAAACATTGTAGGAAGGGGTCACCAGAAGGGGGACAGTGACCAGGATACAAAGTGAATAAGTAGGAAAATAAAGTTTAATTTAAAAAAAAAAAACCTCACTGAACCTCTTTTTTGACTCTTGCTTCATTCTTTGTCAGAGAAGGTATACCTCACCTTAGCCCACCTCACCCAAGAACTAAGATAGTTTTCCTCTGTTTTAAGCAATACTGGTAGCCTGTGTTGAGTTATGACACCCACATGACCACGGCTTAAATGTGACAAAGACTGCTTGAGATCTAAAACTCATTTCATGTCTTCCGGCAAGGTAGAAAGCTAGGAATGGCCTCCACAGGAGCCACTCCCACTGCCCCAGTGTGACTGGGTTCCATGTTAGCTACTACTGGGTGAAAGTGCAGCTGGGAAAACAGACAGGGAGACTGAAGCCACATGGTCCATTCTGTGCCGGCTCCTCTGTTGTATATCATGGCTTCCAGTTTAGTGTTTTTATGGGATTCCTAAGTGTGTGAACAAAGAGGGTCTCTGTTTCTTGTGCCTTCCCCTTGGCTCATTTCCTCCTGCTTGTTGTTTTATCCAATTTTGACATATTAGTTTTTGTTCCACCTCATTGTTCTGATTGGTTTTTGTGCTAACTTGACACAAACTAGAATCATCAGAGAAGGCGGCACCTCAATTGAGGAAATGCCTCCAAAAGAAGCAGCTGTAAGGCATTTTCTTAATTAGTGATTGATGGGGGAGGACCCAGCCCACTGGGGGTGGTGCCATCCCTGATGGTCCTGGGTTCTATAAAAAAAAGCAGGCTGAGCAAGCCATAAGGAGCAAGTCAGTAAGCAGCATCCCTCCATGGCCTCTGCATCAACTCCTGCCTCCAGGTTCCTGCCCTGCTTGAGTACCTGTAGTGACTTCCTTTACTGATGAACAGTAATGTGGAAGTGTAAGCTGAATAAACCCTTTCCTTGACAACTTTGCTTTTGGGTCATGGTGTTTCATGGAAGCTCCAAAACCCTAACAAAAACACTTATCATATTGTAGTGTAGAGTAGTTTATTGTTTCTTAGAAACGTATTTATTTTCTAATGAGACAGAGGGGAGTGGATCTGGATGGGAGGGGGTATGGGGAAAAACTGGGAAACAGCAAAAGGAGAGGAAGCTATAATCAGGATATATTATATAAAAATATCTATTTTCAATAAAAAGGAAAAAACAAAAAGATGGCTGGGATTCTACATATGTTAGCTACTTCAGAGCAAATATTCTAGTAAATAAATATACTTTGTGCTGGTCAAAAAGATCTCTGAAGCAAATCACACACAAAAAATAGAAAATAGTAATATAACATGTAAACATGTTATTATGTATGTTGTTAACTAAGTATGTGTTCACAGGCATAGAAATGAAGATAAGATTATGATATAGTAAGAAACATGTACTTTGGGGAATATATCTCTCTGTTTTTGTCCAGACCTCCTAAAACCTTTGTAATTTCCTAAGCAACAAATGGTAGGGACATCTTTTGTTTTAATATTTGGCTTTTGGCCAGTGCCTGACCATAAAAATAAAATTCCAAAATTCAGATAATTTTCGAGACAATCACCTTTAAGAAGGGACAAACACCTATGTGAGATATCCACCCCTCTTCTCCAGCTGAATCTTAACTGGATTCCCTAGGTCTCAACACATAATCTTCACAAATCCATAAACAACTCCCAGCATCTCCACAAGACAAATACAAAGCCAGACATAATGTGACTTTTGAGAGACCACCAAGAAGCTCCAAATAAGAAATGACTGTCTATCATGTGCAAAGCTGACTCTGGAGAAATATAAACAACATCTAAAGTTGACCTTGGCCTAGAGGTGCTTTCAGCCTGGCTGGGAGTGAGAAGAAGAGGAGGGGTGAGACTTGGAGTGTGGCTGGAGAGGCGGGCAGATAGAACTAAACAGGTGAGGGAGGGGGGCCCAGGGTAGAGGAGGGGAGGCTTCCCTGCAGAAATGTTATTTCCCACAGAGACTTCCAAAGACTTCTGAGGGACAATCTGGTGAAGGGGGAGAGTACAAACATGAAATGTAGAATGTTCTTATGTCTACAGCAAAAGAAGGGGATGAAGCAAAGGGAGAGGAAGCTAGGGAGATGGCCAGAGGCAGATCCGCTCAATCTCAGGATGAGAAGCCAATGAATTTGCCATAAAAATCCCATGGAGGGAGCTGAGGAGATGGCCCAGTGTGTACAGTACTTGCAGCATGAGTAAGAGAACCTGAGTGCAGACCCCAGCAGCTACGCACAAGCCAGCACAGCACTACAGTAGGCAGAGACAGGAGGATCCCAGAGTTCACTGAGGGGCCCGGCTTGCCAATTGCTGAATACCACATTCAAGGAAAAACACTATCTCAGAAAGTAAAGTGCAGAACAACCGAGGAAGACTCCAGATGTCTACCTCTGAGCTACACACACACACACACACACACACACACACACAAAGTCCATCGAAACAAAGCAAGAGCAGAATGAAAAACCATTCATCTATGTCAGAAGATAGTCTTGACAATTGGATATGGAATAAGGCAGAAAGTAGCACAGAGCTGGCTCTTGTTAATCCTACCAGATGAGAATAACACACACCACTACCACAATTTTTCTGCCAAATTTGAAGCAAGCTTTATTAAATACTTGCCAGCTCCATACCTGGAATTCCCAAAGAATAACCATGAATTACATTATTCCAGTGCTTATAAAGGTAAAACCCACAAGGCTATGTATTTCCCACCTTCATCCAGTTGGGGGCAAGTATACATCCTGTTGTACTTCCTGCCTACACACCTCCCACCTTCATGTGATCAAGCACAGCCTGTACAATTTGGGCAACCAGTGTTGTATACAGAAGTGAGAACCTGTGGCTTGTTATCTTACATGAACAGCAGCCCCCAGCATTCCAGGAAATGACCTAGCCTTGGGCAAGTGAGGCTTATAGGTTAGAGGCATTTTTTGTCTTATAGATCTCTTACGTACAGTAATTTAAATTTAAAGCATAACTTTAGACCTCACACTACATCCTGGGTTACTACTAGGACAGCCTTGTTCTCATTAGGTGAGATTAATAGTAGCTGACTTAGGTAGATTTGTTTAGATCTCCTGTTTGTAACTTTCTCTGGCTCCTCCCAGCTCTGCCCAAACTACTCTGTAACTCAGTACCCTTTGGTCCTAGTAGCTTGTTAATCCCACTGGTGAGACTAAGACCACTACCACAGATTTAAGTCAGTGTTGAAGCAAGCTTTAATAAAATACTGACCAGGATGTTGGGCTTTAGCCAGGTTCATTCCAGGGTTCTCAGAAAATGGCCTCGAGACGAACTGCAGAGGCTTAGTATAAAGGCAACCCCACAAGACTACATATTTCCCTCCAGGTTCAATCAGGATCAAGCATAGATCCCAACAGAGTTCTGCCTGCATATCTCCTGCCTACATGTGATCAAAAATATCGAGGGCAGTTGGGTCAACCAAACTTGTTTAGGGGAGTGAGAACTTAGCTTGTTAGCTTACATAAAACAGCCTCCAGCATTTCAGGAATTACCTGTCCTCGGGCAAAGGCTTGCAGGTTAGAGGAAATTTTCTTTTATGGATCTCTTAGGCACAATAATTAAAATTTAAAAGGTAACTTCTTCTCTCACAAGGTATAAACAGATTCTCAGATGAATGCCTTCCTACTACAGTATTGCTTACCAATCACAAAATTTTCTCCCAAACTTCCTCAGCGTGGGATACTTCCATCTCTCATGTCTGTCTAACTGAATTCATGGGGATTTCTGAGAAAGCTTGAATCAGAGACATACCCAAATCAGATTTAAAGAGTGTTAGATTCCTGAAGCATTGTAAAGAGACAGAAGGCAGAAAAAGACAGATGTCTGACCTCAACAGACTGGACTGTTTATTCCAAACAATGAAGGACAAACACTCTGCAGAGGGAAAGGGTGTGCCTGTGTTGTTTGTATGTGTGTGGTGGGTTGGGTGGGACCGTAACTCTCTATAGGGATGAGATGGCAGTAATGTTTGCAACCATATGGAGCTGGGACAGTTCCTCCATCTCTCTTTCCTTGAATTGTCTACTTGAAGCAAGATTACTTGGGGAGATAAGTTTAACTCCGAAAACAGTACTCACTGGGCTGATTGACAAGGTCACATGTAGGAATCCTGTATTGTGACTGGAGACATTCTATCAAAGAGACGCTAGTGACCAAACCAATGTCAAAACAAAAGGAAATGCTCCCATGGTAAGACCAACTGCTGTCAGAAAATTCTGGCTTAGAAAGAAAAGTTCTTTGCTCCAGCCCAGACACTGTCCTGCCGTGTCCTCCTGCATTTGAGATGAAATGAGGGAGAAACGGAGTCATTTGCCTGCCTCTAGTTTCTGACGACGCAGCAGTTTCTAGGAAGACCTATTATAGGAAACAGAGTGGGATCAGATGTGAGGGTAGTGATTTAACCCAGGAGTTATGCTGCATGGAACTCTGAGTTCCGGGAATACCCAAGAATACAGCCATGGAACAATTCATGCCTCCAGTGAATTATATGTGAAGGAATAGGGGATGTCAAGCTTAATGAAGGTCCTGGGATCCTTCAGGTAAATGGAGTTACTCACTACTCTCTTGATGTAACCACAGGAATAGTATCATACTCTATATGATGATATAACCATGGCTAATAATGAACAGCAGATTTTTGGATGCTACCAGGGATAAGACCAGGAGCAGAATCTAGACAGGCAGCAGAGGACAGGGACCACAAATGTAGCAACTGCAGGGATGGCCTTGGTTCATTGACAAAAATGCCAGGTTCTACCTAAATTAGCACTGAAGGGTACTGGAGCTATTCTGAGGAAAGAAATTAAGGGTGGTAGCTAAAACTCCAGCTCAGACACAAATAATATCTTCTTGCCTGGAGAAATGGCTCAGCAGTTGCTGCTCTCCCAGAAGACTCAAGTTCAGTTCCCAGCAACCACACCAGACAGTTCACAACTACCTGTTACTCCAGCTCCAGGGGACCTGATTCTCTCTTCTGGCCTCCATACATAGACATATATAAGAGACACATAGGGCTGGACAGATGGCTCAGTGGTTAAGAGCATGGACTGCTCTTCCAGAGGTCCTGAGTTCAATTCCCAGCAACCACAAGGTGGCCCACAACCATCTGTAATGGGATCTGATACTCTCTTCCAGTGAGTCTGAAGACAACTACAGTGTACTCATATACATAAATTAAAAGAAAAGAAAAAATGAAACTAAAACTCTGAAAGAGCTTAACAAATTATAACCAAAAACTATGCAGTAGAGGCATGGAGAAGAAATATCCAACTCTATGATATTGAGGGGCTTCAGGAGATCCACGCACAGCCCAGTGGTTTAAAGCCAGACCTGAGCGTTCCCAAGCTGACTCTATGACTTTAGATCACTAAAAACAAATTTAGAGGGGCTGGAGAGATGGCTCAGCAGTTAAGAGCACTGACTATTCTTCCAAAGGTCCTGAGTTTAAATCCCAGCAACCACAAGGTGGCTCACAACCATCTATAATGAGATCTGACACCCTCTTCTGGTGTGTCTGAAGACAGCTACAGTGTACTTAGATATAATAATAAAATAAAATCTTTGGGCCAGAGTGAGCAGGGCCGACCAAGCAGGGCTGACCAGAGTGAGTGGGGCCTGAATTCAATTTCCAACAACCACATGATGGCTCACAACCACCTACAGCTACAGTGTACTCATATATATAAAAATTAAAAATAAATAAATCTTTAAAAAAAAATAAAAACAAATTTAGAGAGTGAAAAACACCATATCGAGCCCTGTTAACTAACATAAGGGTTTACATTGCTGCGCGCAGAACTTAAGGTTCAGGTTCATAATTTGTTGAGAGAGAGAGAGAAATAAAAATAAACTTTCTTCTCTTCTAGGGAACAACATTAGAACTGTGTCTCTAGATTTTCATAGTGAAAATGGATAATATCTAGAGCCCATTTCACTCCATTTCAGTCCATCTCCTGAATGATTTTAGGCTTACCTTCTCAGATGAGTTGATCATACAGCAACAGGTTAGGCCCATTGAAGAAAACCCAGTTCCTTCTGGTCAAAAGGATAAAGTCTGATTGGCTGACTCAGTGGTGTAGGGAAGCTGGAGTGCTTCAGGTCTACAGTTCAATTACAGTTTATCTCGAGCCATGTTTAGCCTCCTAATAAGACATCCCCTTACCCACCTATGTGTCAGACCTAACATCTTGACTGACAATCTTAAGAAAAGAAAAAATACATTTCCCACCAATCGAAAGGCTAAGAAGGCTATCAGAGAACACATGAGGCCTGTAACTGAGATTCTTTAGCTAGCTGTGACCGAGTCTCTGAGCTTTCTGCCCATGTGTTTCTAAGAATACCTTGATTTGTAACATTTCTTTGTTCTGTTACTAGGAAAGCTTCATGAATCTGCTTCCACATCGGAAGATGGAATTTGGGGTAAACTGTTTTCATATCATGGTCACTCCTATTTGGCTCCAGAATAAATCTTATTTCCTGTTAAGGTGAGGTTGCAGTTTTGCACTAACACTGGTATCAGCAGACATCCAAATACACTCAAGTGCATCCCCCTTTCTTCATAAACGTACTTAGAGGCCAAATTTCCAAGTCAAAGGCCCTGAATCATCCTGGCCTCTAACCCTCAAGGGCAGCCTGGGCAGCAAATGCCAGCAACCAACATACAAGCCAGGCTACTGAAATAGGCTTACGAGTCATAGAAGACTGTAGGGACTCTCTGTCAGTGCAGACATGTGCCTGGGGTTTTGTGTGCTGCCACTGCCTGTGTCCCTGTTCTTGAGAAGTCTTGAGATGCAGAGAGATCGGATGTCTGAGAATTCTATGACTTCACAGTGTTGGGGATTGAACCCCCAGCCTCAGACATGCTAGACAGTTGCTCTGCCTCTGAGGTAGACCCGCAGCTTTCTTTAATCATTTCTGTATGGTTTGCTCATATGGTTGTTGGAAGGCACTTCAGTTTCTCAACACCAGACGTGTCTGTCTACAGATGTGTCTACCTAAATGTCTTCACAACATGGCTGTTACTCCAGAGTAGATGGCTTGAGGCTCGGCCTCAGTCCCATTGACCCTCACACTCTAATCTCAGACAGCACAAATCACCAAGCCTTACCTTTTGAAGAAAATAGCATCAAATATTCATAAACATATGTTTAAGCCACTACATATAGAGGGAAGGATATACAACTGGCCAACTAAAAGCAAAAGCAAAACGAGGCTTTAATTTTCTGAAATCTTTAGCAATAAGGATCGATTCTTATATTTTAATTATAACAGAAATGTTAAAATATATTTTTTAACTAGGACTATAACTCTTGAATATGTGGCAACCAAAGAAAAAGTGTGGAATGTGAGATGCTCATCTAGGACTGGATTTGCTACTCATTGCTCCCCTCTGCCTCGGCTTCTCCCCGCTAACTTCACCTTTCAGACCCTCCAGACGTAAGATGGCTGCTCCTCCCACCTCTCAGAGGGCCCATCATTTTCCTAGAACAGAAACAAGGAGTCAGATGACTGCTCACAATTTGAGAAGTAAAAAGTTGGGGGCGGGGGGATCATTAGAACTATTACTTTATTCCTACACCCTCATTCAGGCACAATTTTATCTAATGGAGAAATGATCTTCCTATCATTAGCGGCTTGGCTGCAGGCACTTGCTGGGACACAAACATCCCAGGAATGTTAGAGAAAACCATTTCACCTGGGCTCTTGAGTCCATTTCCCATCTTTACCTTTTTAGTCTCAGCAACTAAGGCCCATCCAAGAATCTCGACAGAAACAAGGGACACGAACACGTAGGGCAAGATCTGGCAATGTCCGGGCAGAGAAACCGCAAGCAGCCAGGTAGATCTGTCCTCCAGAGTACCTGGGGCTCTCCAAAGAGTCAAAAAAGTTTCCGCCCTACCTAGTCCTTTGCTGACCCCTTCAGGCGAGGGAAGGAACTTCAAGCCACGCCCACACCTGAACCTGCTTCCACACCTTTGCCCGGGCTTCATGGTCTCCAGACTCCACAAGGTGTGGAAGTCCAGTCTGTCAGAGCAGCATGTAGGAACAAGTGCGACATCCCCTCCTTTCAGCAAAGGTTTTGTTTATGCAGGATAGCCCCTAACTTTGCAGCCTGAGGGCCATTCCATGGGCACCAGACACGATGCTAGAGGCACATAAGCACGCTAGTACACAGGCCATATTTAAGTCTCATGTTTCCCATTTGTTTATGACTTTCCCCTTTGGAGGAGTTCATACAATGGATAGTACCCAGTCTTGAGATAATTTTGGATTAGTCAGGGTGGCTTCCACATATTGGGCCCCTGCTGGTGTGGGATAAGGCAGCCACCACAGAGGCTTAGACGATAATAGCATTGCCTGACTCCATCTGTTACGTTCCCCATCCTAGAACTTCTAAGGAGGCAAAGCCTCTCTCTGATCCCATCTCCTGCTTTTCTGAGGAAGAACAGCAAGGCCAGAGTCTGAGATCCGCAAAGCTTAAAAGGGTCATCCTCCTTTGGGAATCAGAGCACTATACCAAAGCTCCCTACAGGTGGCTGTACGTGTTGGCTGGCATCTGCATCCTACAGAGTAACCCAGGTGAGGATTTTCCCGAGACTTCACTATTCAGACCAGAGCTATCATTAAAGATAAATTAACAAACCTCTAAGATAAGGATTCGCTCTGCACAAAATGGCCGTCTTTCTCACAGCCGCCCGAGCTTTTTCCTCAAGACAAAGGCTGGCTTCTGTGAGAGGACGCCAGGAGCATGTAAGCTGATACCCCAAGGATGCTTTAAAATTCTGCACAAGAAGGCATACAGCTAATGATTTCTGCACAGTGAGCTTTTTCTGAGAGTCTCCAACCTGGAAATTGTTCCTTCTCTTCAGGAGCCAAGGCTGTTTATAAATCCCTCAATGCAAACAGAAAGGGATAAGCTATTTCCAGACACCGGGCAATAGGCATTTTTGCAGAATGAACAATATGCCAGCTATGGGCAAGCTACATATTGGTCCCAAAAGTAACTATATTAGTCCTTCAAGCCTGTAACTATTGTCTTCTGTGATTAAAAAAAAAAAAAATACTTTACAGGCATGATTAGGTTAAAGATCTTTAGATGGTGATATTGTTCTTAGTTACCTGACTGGGCTCATTTGGTTTGGGTTGGGTTCGGTTGGGTTTTGTTTTGTTGGTTTTTTGAGGCAGAGTTGCTTTGTACAGCCCTGGCTGTCCTGGCACTCTGTAGACCAGGCTGGCCTTGAACTCATAGAGATCCACCTGCCTCTGTCTCCCGAATGCTGAGATTAAAGGTGTGCACCACCACCACCAGGCATAACTAGGTTCTAATGTACTCACAGTGTCCTTAAAAGTGAAAGAGGAAAAGAGAAGGTGAATTTACCACAGGAGAGAAAGTATGATGCTCCTCAAAGATGAGACAGAGTCTCAGGCACACAAGACAGAAGACTACAAGAAAATGAACTATCCCCTAGTAACCCCCAGAAACATCAGCCCTGTCAGCACGTGGACTTTATACTGAGATGAGGCTCAGATCTCTGACCTCTGGAAGTATAAGAGCTAATATATTGTATTAAGCCAGTAAATACATGGTGAGTTATCACAGCTGCAATGGGAAATTAATACTCCATGTTTAGCCCCATCACGGCGTGTTGCTTTTACCAGCTTCCCTGAGGTAGAACTGAAACATAAATTACACATGTTGAAGGTGCACAGCTTGATGTATTGGCATATGCATTCATTACCTCCAAAAGCCAATCCACACTCCCTGTAACCAATGAGGCCCTGGCCTTCCCACAACCACTGGCTTATGTCCTGTCTCTAAAGTAGTGGTATCATAAGTGAATCATGACGTATAACATTTTTATCTGACTTCTTTTACTTAGCCTAGTTATTTTGAGATTTGCCCCAGTTGCTGTGTTTATCAATAAGTCTCCTTTTCGGATGTGCACTACTCCAGTTTGGGTACTGGGTTTGGTTTATGTAGTCAACTGCTGGTTGTTTTCACCTGGGGCACTTGATTGTTTGCTTGAGATGGGGGTGGGAGGGTTGTTTAAGTTGTCCAGGAACTCAGGGATCTCCTGACTCTGCCTCCTGCTTGCTGGGATCCCGGGCATGTATCGCCATATCCAGGTTTTTGGAGCCATTTTAAATGAAGCTGCTGTGAAAATCCATGTAAAACTCCTCCAGAGCTTCCTGTTTTCTTAAGGAAATATTTATGAGTGCTCTGACTGAACCATGTGGCAGATGTGTGTGAGTGTGTGTGTGTGTGTGTGTGTTTCTCTTCAAGATACTGCCAAACTGTTTCCCAGAGCAGTCGAGCTGCTTTATGTTCTCAGTAACAGCAATATTTCTCATGTTTTCAACTTATTATTTTATTACTTGAAGCCTACCTTCAGCCCTAAATAAGGTAAATAAACTTAATATTACTGTAGTGAAGGATGTGGCTATAAATGTCACGTGAAGAAATGAAGATTAGAGAGAGGATAAGACTAGAAAGAAAAAAATAGTGGACAGATGAAGGAGACAATCGGAGGGGAGGAGCAAGGAAGATAAGAAAAAAAAAGGTTAGGGAGAAAGGAGGAGTCAGCCAAACCCCACGTAGATGTCATAATTAGCCAAAGGACTGTCTTCCAAAGGTGTACAGGAACTTAGGAAGCAATCATGCCCACTGCCTGCATTACCATCTCTTGACCTGCACCCTCCTAGGAAAAGGACACCCTGATGCCCAGTGCAAATAGCTATAAGGACAACCCACCCAGTGAAGTGGGATGCAGCCAGCCGTCTAGAAACATCCACAGCTGGAAGGCACTGAGCTTCAATAATTTAGCACCTCCATCTCTCTCACTTGTTGGTGACGCATGTTGGTTAAACCCAACCAGACACCAGAAAGCGCAAGTTTGGGGACATTCATTTGGGCCAGGTTTTGTAGTCTAAGAAGGATGGACAGGTAAAAAAGTAGATCTGGACTGGCAAAGAGAAGATTCCCAGTCCAGGAAGCAACACAGGAAATGGACAAGATGCTAAGCTGCCTTATTATCTCTTACATTAAGGGCATGAGAGGACAGAGGAAATAATGCTGAGAAACGCACCTGAGGAAGGCAGCACTTATGATGTGCTGGGCTGCTCATTATGCGCCAGAATTCTGATTCAGCTGTCAGCAAGGGCCATGGAGTTTAGCTGAGCACAGGGTAGGTGTATTAATCCATTGCTCTCTACTCTTGACAGTAGACATAATGTGACTAACTGTTCAGGTTCCTGGTACCTTGACTTCCCCAGAATGCAGACTGTAACCTGGAATTGTGATGCAAATAAGCCTTTCCTCCCTCCAGTTGCAATCATTTTATGATAGCAAAGAGGAATAAACCTAAGACAGAAGTGGACAGAAACTTGGGCTTGAGAAGCAAAGCCTGAGTGTGCCCTCATTTTAAAGGAAGAAGCTTCCACATTATGACCGGTGTCCTGAGTATGTGAATGTGGACTGGGGCAGTCAGTGCCTGCAGCAGGGAGGCCTGAGGTGGCACTCGTGAGAGCATGGCACACACACACACACACACACACACACACACACACACAGAGCTCGTGGGGAGGGAAGAGGCGCAGCCTGTCTTTAATCTGGGAGGGATGCTGATGACAAGGACAGGCTCTCTTGGCAGGTGATTTTTCTTAGTCTTCCTCAGATGATCTATTTTGGAGCTAATCACCTCCATTTTATTCATTTCCCAGTGAAGACTGCTGACAAACATCAAGATGATCAAAGGAAGATGTGTGCATGCTCTGAGCTACTGAGGAGTCAGAGGCTTTCTCTGAACCCTAAAATATGTGTTCCTTAAATTTTCTGTAGGTTTTATCTTTTTCCGAGCGAGCTGTAATAAGACATTATTAGATCATCTTAATACAGATGGAAGTACTGGTCTCCTTTCTTCTCACAAGCATTGTCTAATAGGGATGAATCTGCTAGCCACCTTTTACAAACGGAAGAGAAACTTCAAATGGTTGGTGGCAACTTTTAAACTTGGATACGAGTAGAATTCTCTTACTTTGGAGCATCAGGCCAGTCTGGATTCCTTGCTGCCTTGCCTCAAACCCTCTGGAGGAAGTTGTGAGAAGATGAACTTAATGTTATCAATTATTTCTTCCAACTTCTGCAGCCTACAAGCCAATGAAGTGGTACAGATCTGACAAGGAGGTCACTGTGGGCCCACACAAGTTGACGGGCAGAGCAATAGTCCACGTGGTTTCTTAAAATGTGAACCAATCCAGGAGAGTGGGGAGAAAATGGAGATTAGAGAGTTAGCATTCTGAGTGCAGCTTGTCCTGCCGGGTAGTTCTGTGTTCTCGGGCAACACTCATTTACTTTATGTATCTCTAGTTCCTAAATCTCTCCAACAGGTGATTTTAAGACTGATCCACCTGACAGTAGCCATAAAACCGCTTGACAGAAGCAACCCCAGAGATGGCCATAGCCCAGGAGAGGACTAACGGAATCATGCAGGAAATATTGCAAAATGAAGGTGAGAACTAGCCTACAACAGTGCATCTAGGATATGGCCCAACAGAACAGACTCTTTGAGAAGGCTCAAAGCACAACAGCAAGGCAGAACTGTTCTGCACAGGCCAGAGCCAGGCCAGGATTAATTGAGTAGCAAAAGGCACAAGTCCTCAATAGCACAGCTGACAAGAACTCAAAGTGAGGAAAGGAACCAAAGCAGTATGGAGGCACGTGACTTACTGGCTGGGCAGCATCACATCCAAGGACAGAAGCCAAGCATCCGGCATGGTCGAGGAACCTAAAGGAATGTGGGCGCCGTGATGCATGGGAGAAAGGATTTCCATCAAAGGTGGCTGGCCCGTCAAAAGCCAACTTTCCATAAATGACCCCCACCTTGTAAAACTTTTATGCAAATCTTTTAATGTCCCTGTCCTGGCTTGTTTTTTATGTCAATTTGATATAAGCTAGAGTCATCTGAGAGGATTTCTCAATTGAGAAACTCGCCTCCATAAGACTGAGCTGTAGGCAAGCCTGCAGGGCATTTTCTTAGTTTTTGTCAGCCTATTGTGAGTAATCCCACCACCCTTGGACTGATAGTGTTGAGCGCTTGAAGAAAGCAGGCTGGAACCCCATTCCCAACAGAGCACTAAAGTTTTCTCCAACCCTCCTTCTCCCCATTCATTGGGAATCACAGCCTCCAACACCAGCAGGCATATCCTGCAAACACAGCAGCTGGGCAGGCCAGGAAAACAGCCCCCAGCTCCAGCAGGTCCCCCCTGGTAACCTGGCAGCTACTCCTTCCAGAGAAGCAGAAAGGCTGACAACAGATTTCTCCTGCTCCTCTAGTTCCAATTCCTGAGTCTTATTCCAACTCTATGGCAGAGGACCTGCTTCAGCCTTCCTTTGCTCTCTGACCCCCTACTCAACAGATCCCAATCTTCTCCTCCAACCTTCCTTCCCCCACCTCACTGCAGCATCCCAGTCTCTAACACTAGTGGGCATTCCCTGCGAACACTCCAGTTGAGCAGGCCAGGGAAACAGGCAAGTTAATTTCACCATCCCCTCCTGTCCCCCAAACCCAGCTCCCTAGTCTCATTCCTATCTCTGCAACAGAACACCTGCTTCAGCCTTCCTTCCGTTCTGCCCACATGTGCTGTGGATCCCACAGACATTTCCCTCCTGACCTCCTTCTCCCCATTCATTGCTTTATCCTAGCCCCCAGCTCCAACAGGCACGCCCTGCTGACCCACAGACCCCTTCTACCAGGGAAACAGATAAGCTATCTGTAGACTTTCCCCTCTCCTTCTGTTCCTTTAGATCCACCCATCCCACCCCAAGTCTTATCCCCAGTGCTATATCAGAACTTCTGTGGTGACTTCCATTCACTGTCTTCTGCAATTGAAACAAAATAAGCAGACCCAGGCTGGACACTCTGCTGTCCTTCCTCTTGTGAACCCTTCCAGACCCATAGCCTATTCCCATTCTTAAATGTCGGCTCCTAATACCCAGAAATACATTTTACCTGGAACCTCCTCTAGCCACAACCATCAGGTCCAAAAAAAAATGTCCTACCAAGCAATACACAGCCATCACACTTTGAAAACCTAGAGAGAGAACAGAAAACAAAGAACAATACATCCAACCAACAAAGACAACTCTAGAAATCAGCAATAGTTCTATAATCATCCCTAACTCAGATGCCTAAACACCAGCATAAAAACACAACCAATAACAGCCAGGGCAATATGTCTCCACAAGAGCCCAGCTATCCTACCAGCAGGCCCTGACTATTCCAACATAGCTTAAGCACAAGAAAAAGACCTTAGAACTGCCTATATGAAGATGATAGAGGTCCTTAAAGAGGAAATTAATAAATCTCTTATAGAAATCTAGGAAAATATAAACAGTGGAAAATTCTTTCTAGAATTTAAATAGACCTATAATCCCTAGTTAAATAGAAGCAGTCACTAAAAGTCTCCCAATTGCACCTATGGTCACTTAGTCTTTGACAAAGGAGCTAAAACCATCCAGTGGAAAAAAGACAGCATTTT
>NW_022196915.1:41964075-41980734 GCF_008632895.1 Mastomys coucha
GGGAAACTGGGAAAGGAGAAATTTACATGTAAATAAAGAAAATATCTAATTTAAAAAAAAAAAGTCTCCCAATCAAAAAGAGTTCAGGGCCAGTTGGTTTTAGCATAGAATTCTACCACACTTCAAAGAAAAGCTATTACCAATACTCCTCAAATTATTCCACAAAATAAAAACAGAATGAACATTGCTATGGTGGTTTGAATAGGTATGGCCCCCTAGACTCATGTGTTTGAATGTTTGCCCCACAGGGAGTGGCACTATTAGGAGGTGTGGCCTTGTTGGAGAAAGTGAGTCACTGTGGAGGCGAGCTTTGAGGTCTCATAAATGCAAGCTATGCCCAGTGTGGCACACAGTCCCTTCTGCTGCCTGTGGATCAAGATGAAGAATTCTCAGCTCATCCTCCAACACCATGTCTGCCTGGATACATCATTCAGAACTCCCAATATTAATGGTCTCTCAATTCCCCAATAAAAAGATATAGCCTAAAAGATTGGATCAGAAAACAAGATCCATCCTTTACTGCCTCCAAGAAATACATCTCACTACCAATGATAGATACTGTCTTAGAGTAAAGGATGGAAAAAGACATTCCAAACATATGGAACTAAGAAAATAAGGAAAGAGGCTAGAGAGATAGCTAACTCAGTGGTTCAGAACACTTATTGCTCTTACAGAGAACCCAAGTTTGGTTCCCACAACCCATGTGGTACTCACAACCACCTGTAATTCCACTTCCATGTAAACCAATATCCTCCTCTGACTTCCATGAGTACCAGGCATGTACTTGGTACAGATACACATGCAGGCAAAACATTTATACACATAAAATAAGATTTCTAAATCTTAAAATAAAATTTCTTAAAAGAAACAAGCAGGAACTTTCTTGTTCTCTGCTCCTCAACTAGATGTGGGTCTCTGTATTAATGACTATCTACTACAAAAAGAAACTTCTCTGATAAGGGTTAACAGATTCACCCTAATCTATGGGTATAACAACCATCCAGAAAGAGTTGGTTTAATACTTCACCAATATAGCACAGTAAGAGCTATAGGTTCTCTCATAGAGTCTACGACCTATCTGGCCACAAGTTCCTGGCTCTAATATTAGTGTTAGATATGGTTTTCTTTCAACTTGGTGATAAGGCTTTAAATCCAGTCAGAAAGTAGTCGGTTACTCCCAAGTCATCCATGTCCCAATTGTGCCAATAGGCATATCTTTCTAGGCCAGCAATTGTTGCAGCTCACAAAGTGCACAACTAGGTAAGATTGCTCACTACTTTTCTCCTCTGGTAGCATGCATATCACCTTACAGCACTATGAATTCTTGCCAGTAGTGATGAAGCTCCCAGGTAAGTACCAGCTTGATTTCCTTATGTCTTGCAGCTCCTATATATGGTATCTCTGGAAATAGTGTTACCATCAAGTTCTGGGGGTAGCCAAGAGCATTGGCAATGTCCTGTAATTTGAGGATATCTATGGGACTTCACTGACCAACAACTCCAAAACAGATAACCAATTCCTGATAGCCTGGCAATGGCTTTTTATTTGTTGGCCTGTGGTATCTGGTAAAGTTGCTCTGTTACAGGGTAACTCCATTTAATTTCTATTTATATGTCTATATGTGAGTGTTTTAGGATGCTTCTATGATAGTAGGTTTCCATATGACTTTCTCAAGATATCTTTAATGTTACTTATCTGTCTCCACTCTAAATAGGACATGGCTGTTTAGGAATCAAGGCTTAGGAATCACGAAAGAAAAGAGGACAGAAAGATTGTAAGAGCCAGAGTCAGTGGGCAACTATAAGAACACTGTTTTCTAGACACAGCAAGGCACATAAGACACATAAGCGACCACAGCAGTTGAGACAATGCACATAAGACTTGCAAAGCTCAATCCAGTCAAAATCTCATCATGGAAAGGAGAGGTGGTAACAAAGTCTCACCTGCAGCTAAGGAACAACTGGCAATTGATGGCTGTGAAGAGGAGGAAAGTCAGTTGACCACACTCCACTGAAGATCACACATCCCAGAGCATACAGGAACAGAGCACTTGGTGTGCGAATAATAAACAAATAAAAAAGGAAAGGAGAGGACATGACTGCTCCTAGGTATGACGGAGGATGAGGCTTATTATAGATATGTGGGAGAGCATAGCCGGAGGCCAAAGGTACCAAAGGGGTGGAGAACCCAAGCTTCTGGATTATATAGAGAAGAACCTCTAGGGGAAGGGCAGCCCAGCCCCTGGGCTGGAGAGTTCACAGTAGTGGGCAGGGCCTGCCTGCCTTATCCTGTAACAGGTAAGGACTCTGGGATGCTGGGAGAACCTGGAGGCCAGGTCTACTTTGTTATGTTAAATTGACACCTCAGCTGTTTGTCCTGGATTTGAAACTTAACAAAGTGTTTCTTAAAAGAAGAAAAAGAGGACATAAATTTGGGTGGGCAGGGAAAAGGGGAAGGAGTAGATCTGAGGGGGAACAAGAGGAAGGGAGTAAATATGATTAAAATACATTGTACAAAATTCTCAAAGGAGCTGATTAAAAACAATTCACTCATGAGAAAAACAACATCTGCCAGCCCCAACACTCTTCCCCTCTCTTCTTGGGCCAGCACGCTCATTAATCACCTTGCTAACAAATTAAAAAGCATGAACTGGGCATGAGATCAATTGGTGAGTATTTCTTAAGAATGACTATGCTAAAAATTAAGATTAATAATGAGCAGGAAATATTAAAATAAAGGAGAGAAAAATACCTCTTAGCAGGTGCTGACTTAAGACTTGGTATGACCCCTCCTTCCTTTCTTCTTTCCTTCCTTCCTTCCTTCCTTTCTTCCTTCCTTTCTTCCTATTTAAATGTTTTTATTCTTTAAGAATTTTATTCAGTATATTTTTACCATATTCTTTCCCATCCCCCAACTCCTCCTGGCTCCTCCCTCCCCAACCCACCCAACTTTATTTAAAAACAAAGTCTGGGTAGATGGCTCAGTGGTTAGGAGCACTGGGCTGCCCTTCCTGGTGACCTGGGTTTGATTCCTTGCCCTTGGTGGCTAATAATCTTCTGTAACTCCAGTTCCAGGAGGTCCCTGCAGACACTAGACACATATGGTATACATGCATGCATGCATACATACCATACATACAGGCAAACCATCCATACACATAAAATAAGAATAAATTAATCTAAAAGGAAAAAAGAAGCCACAACAAAATTGAGTTCAAAATGTGTGTTGGCCAGCTACTCCTGAACATGGAGCCTGCCCTGAAATGTAATTGATAATGAACAATAAATGTGATTCAATAGAGTACCACTCCACTGAAGAGAATTAATTGATTTTCCCTCTCTCAGCTATAATTTATGAGTAGCTGCCTGGCTAGGGATGGAATGTCACAGCTGCTTCCCTTCCTTTGTGCTGGGATTGTGTCTGGCTTCAGCCTGTGAAGATCTTGTACATGCTGTCGCAGTCTCTGTGAGGTCAGACGTGCATCTGCCTTGATATGTCTGGAAGACAGATTCCTTGAAGTCATCCACCACCTCTGCCTCTCACACTCTTTCCATCTCTTCCTCACTGACTCCTGAGCCTTGAGGGGAGGTGTGTAATAAAGTCAGATCATTCAGGGCTGAGCACAATAAGGCCTACTTCTTTTCAAATAGATTTCAGATTGTAGAAGGAACTCAAAGTGGTAGACTAGTAGTATAAAGGACTTTCTAATAGATTTGCTTAGGAGACATTAAGTCACACAAGTGGAATTTAGCTAAGAAAGCCCTGCCTCCAAAACACCCTGAGATAAGTAGTGTGCTAAGCAGGCCTGTTAGAGACAAAGGAAAATTAAGTCACTAGGCTGTAAATGTTTATTCACAGAATGAAGCAGCCAATGGGCCCTGATTGCTATATCAAAGACACACCTCTAACAGGCAGATGGAGGTGGGGGACAGTGTAGGTCACAAGCATCATTAAGTCCAGGTCTGCCGTCAAGTCTCCTGTGCTCTTATAAGGAAAAACACAACTCTTCCAGGTGAGCAAAAATGACCCTGAGTCACAACTATTCAAAAAAGAACAACAATAGTCTACTTAAAATAATTCTGACAATATTAACATCTTTGTTGTATAAGTCTCCAATCTGTCTTAGAGGTCAGACTTGTGTCTCTTGTCCATGTTTAAATTATTCAAAGTGTAACCTGGGGCTGAGACCCAAAGAAGATTTAAGGATGATTTAGGTTTGTAAGAAGCATAAACTGAAGGCAAACAAACTAATGAAGTGTTGGCCGGGCGGTAGTGGCGCATGCCTTTAATCCCAGCACTTGGGAGGCAGAGACAGGCAGATTTCTGAGTTCGAGGCCAGCCTGATCTACAAAGTGAGTTCCAGGACAGCCAGGGCTACACAGAGAAACCCTGTCTCAAAAAAAAAAAAAAAAAAAAAACTAATGAAGTCTTCTGTCGGTTTGACTGTTACTTCCGTGTTGACCCCAGTTGGCCATGCACCTAAGTAAAGATGTGGCCTTTATCTCTAAGAGTGCAGAGTAATTCCTCACTGAGAAGGCGTGTTGTTTCTGTAGCAAGATCACATACTCAATATGTCAAAGGAAGGCATGTTAATTTATCAACATATCAGTATTTATGACAGATATATCCTCTAGAAAATTCTATACTGTTCCTTGGAACTCTGTAGCTTTGTTTGGAAAACATAGTCTCACTTCAAAGAAAATTAGAGATATTTTACTCTTAGCTAAATATGAGAAGTCGTGACCCAGAAACACATATACAGATTACTCCAAATAACATGTTCCAACATAGAAACAATTCACAAAGTTTTTATAGTTTCAGAACAAAAGAAAACCATAAATCAAGTCATGTGTTAGTTGGGACAGCACATGGAATGGATGGCTAACGCAGAACAGGGAAGTGTGATAAGGTTCAGATGGTACCTGGTGGAAGCTAGTGTTTACAAAAGGATTTACCCAGCATAAGGACGCTGTTATGTCTGACACAGGATGGGCAATGAGCGTCTATTAGGTGACCAAAGGATGGCCTATAACAATTTCATCTCTGGGTTTACAACTAAGTGACTCTCCACAAACACTTCTAATCAGTTGATCAACCTCACAGAATCTTTAGCACAAATGTGATTTTTTTTTTTGAGGGAGGGACTTTAGTTCATATACCTATTTGTTACAAATTTGGCTAATAATTTTTAATAACTTGACCTAAAATCTTATTGTGAGTGAATCTGGATAATAGCTATATCCATGATGTCAACAGTAGACCCAGTAGTTCTCTAATTATAACAATTTTCCAGGATAAAAAATATCCATTTGGTCACCCTCATCACAGTAAAATTGTGGAAGGGCTAATCCAACCCTTAGACAGCAACTGCCTCCTTCTTACTTTCCTCTTGGATATTCTAATACCATGCCTACCCCCCCCCCAAATAAAACCACATGCACAGCAAATATTTTGGTGATCAGATGTTAGAAGGAAGGGTTGTTAGCATTTGTGTGTTTGTTCTATTGGGTACAGTGCTCCTGCCAACTCATTTCAGAGCCCTCAGACTTCACCTCGACTCAGTTTTAGGATCTACAACCTCAACCGGTGCTATAATTCACCTCAGACACAAGAGCCACAGAGGAGAGAAATGGTGGGCCCTACCCATCAACCATTGTCCTGAGCACAACCACTGAAAAGTCACAGGTTCCAACCACTCTTGGTCAGCTTTAGCGAAGCAATCACCCCAAATGTATTGAAAGACCCCCAGAACTGGGGAGACCCTCACTAGAGTCTCGGGATAACACGACCACCCAATAACTCACGAGAGACCGATCTTGCTGCAATCACATGAGGTTTATTAGGGGTAAGCCAGATCTGGAGTCGAACTCATAGCCTGGCAGGCCAGAAGGGTTCGACCCCGAACACAAGAAGTGAGGGGTATTTAAAGGGAAAAACCACAAACTGGGGGTGGGGGGGGTGAGAGGGTTACCAAGGAAACATAACATAAAAACAGTGGAAAATTCCAAAGGGACCCAACCCCTGGTTGAGTCAGGGTCATAAGTAAAACGTCCTACACACTCATGCACAAGAATGTGGTCTGGTCAATGTTATTCACTTTATGGCTGACCATTCCCTAGAACTACTCAGATGGCTCATATCCTGCCTTTTGTTCTTGGACCTAACTAGGGGTAGCCTTTGTGGCCAACAGGTTTATGAAACTGGCTAGTCTACACTCTTGGCTCATTACAGAGACCTTCTATGTCCTTTAAGTAAAGGTTATACAGTATACATACATTTCTACTAATACATTTCCCTTTTCATTAGCATGCTTTTTCCCAAATTTCTAAATCTTCCAGTCTTTCAGTATCATTACTGTGCTCCTGAGTACAAAGGGAATAGTGTAATATTCTTTACCATACACAGGGAAGAAAGTGCACAGCATATATGATGTGTAGACACATACATATGCATATATGTACACACACATACAACCTAGTCTGTACACTTTGGCTGTTTCATTTTTTGTCATTTGGGAGTCTGTACTTTCCCACATAACTATCCACTCTTTTTGTTTTTGTTTTTGTTTTTCAAGACAGGGTTTTTCTGTGTAGCCTTGGCAGTCCTGGAATTCCCTCTGCAGAGCAGGCTGGCCTCAAACTCAGAGATCCTCCTGCCTCTGCCTCCTGAGTGCTGAGATTAAAGGCATGCACAAGCACTACCCAGCTATCTCCTTTTATTCAACATTTTCCTCACACACAGTTCAGAGATGCCTGCAGATGGTACTTACCTGCCTTAGGTATACACAGAAAAAAAATCCATTACAAAATTAGAGTCTTCTAATAAACAGTCTTAGTGTTTACTGCTGTGAAGAGATACCATGACCACAACAACTCTTATAGAGAAAAACATTTCATTGGGGCTGGCTTAGTCCCATTCAGAGGTTTACTCCATTGTCATCAAGGCAGGAAGCATGGCAGTGTGCAGGCAGCATGGTGCTGGAGAGGGAGTTGAGAGTTCTACATCTTGATCATCTCACAGGCAGCAGGAAGAGTGAGCCACACTAGGCAGAACTTGAGCGTATGAGACCTCAAAGTCCTCCTCCGCCCCCCCCCATTGGTGACACAATTCCTCCAACAAGGCCACACCTCCTCCATCAAGGCCACACCCCCTCCAACAAGGCCACACCCCCTCCAACAAGGCCACACCCTTCCAACAAGGCCACACCTCCTCCAACAAGGCCACACCTCCTCCAACAAGGCCACACCTCCTAATAGTGCCACTCCCTATGGGCCAAGCATTCAAACACTTGAGTCTAGGAGGGCTATTCCCATTCAAACACAGTTTTCATCCAAATTAAATATTATATTTTAAGTGCAGCTAGTCTTTATAATTACATAAATGAGGCTATACCTATAAATGTCACTGACGAGGGTTCTTTGTTATTATTTGATCCTCAATAATTGGACCAACTATAAAGCCAACTATGGTTTTAAGTGTTATTTTCATGCCTCTAAAAATACAAAGGCTGAAGCGAAGTCCAAGGCAAACCTTGATCACAGCAAGAACCCAGAGGTGTATAGTGACTGTCTTTTTTCTTGTGAGTCACCTCAGACACACACATACAAAGATCTGCTTCAAACACTTTCCTATCATTAACTCAGACCTGATCAATAAAACCCACAGAAGGTAACCTCCCTCCACACCACCAGAAAGAAACTGTCATTATTGAGCCAACCCGGAAAGAGAAAAATTACTTTTCTTTTACTTGAAATAATTAGAAACCTAAGTTCCAATCTTTGGGATCCTGTGACTTTCGCAGTATGGCTGGAATTTATTCAACAAGATCTTTATAAACTCCTTTTGCGGCTTTAAATTTACCTGCAGAGCTTTGTTAACCTATTGGTAGATATCATTCAAATGTGTCTAGTATGAGATGTAACAGCGCATGCATTTTCCTCTGCTCAGACGTCAGTGCTGCAGTCATGTGGCCAACTTGCCGTTCTCATCTCCAGAATCCGGAGTAAGGCTGCATGGTTTGTGTAGAGGGACCAGGCAGACACTGACCACTGTTACTTGGTGCAGCCAGTTGTGACTCTTTGGAGCAAAGTCAGCTGAGCCATGTTCTTGTCCTCCTGGCTTCCTATTGAAATGTGTGCTTGGGCCAAAGTAAGTGAATATGCAACAAGAGCCATACAGCACAGGGGACCCTCCTCTCCATGCTTCCCTTTAACTAGATGGATGTTAAAATGTCCTCTCACAGAGAGGTAGACATTTCACATACATCTGCCAAGGAGTCCCAGGCTTAGTTACCTACTGTATAGAGGAATTCTCTCTCAGATGTCATGGCTTTCAGAACGTGGAAATCTTGGGAACACTTGGATCCATGCATGTGAGAATATGAATTTCAAGATCTATAGCACTACCCACTGACCATAGGGTCCAGCCTGGTAAGTGAACCCCCACTCCAGTTCACACAGGTCTTAGCAGTCCAGCCCAGGAAGTTCCCCAGTTTTAAGCCTCTGTCACCCACATTTTATGTATCCAGAAGGTCTGGACAGAGGACAGTCACCTACTATATGTGTGTGTGTGTGTGTGTGTGTGTGTGTAATATGTGTGTGTATATATATATGTGTGTGTGTGTGTGTATATATATATATATATATGTATATATATATATATATATATATATATATATATATAGTCTTTACCTCACTTTCCATTCACGTTCTACAAATAACAGATAGTCTTGGCCTTCATTGCCCTCCTCTGTCTCTTCCTCCCCCTCAGCTCCTCCTCCCTCTTTCTCCCCTTTCTCTCATCTCTGTCTCCCTGCCCTGTTTCTCTCTGCTACCATTTTCTCTTTTCTCAGTCAGTATTCTATTGCTATGAAGAGACATCATGATCATGGCAACTCTATAAAGGGAACCAGTCAACTGGGACTTGCTCACAGTTTCAGAGGTTTAGTCCATTATCATCAGGATCAGTAACATGGCGATACACAGGCAGATATTGTGCTGGCAGAGTAGCTGAGGCAGAAAGAGAGAGCAACACTGGGCCTGGCTTTGGCTTTAAAAACCTTAAAGCGCACCCCCAGTGACACACTTCCTCAAACAAGGCCACACCTACACCAACAAGGCTACACCTCCTAACCCTTCTCAAGTAGTACCACTCCCTGATGACTAAGCATTCAAACATAAGAGCCTATCAAGGCAATTCTTATTCAAGTTACCACATCTCCATTCATCTTTTTACCACAGATTTCTCCTCTCTCAGCCCCCAAATTCTACTAGTCCTCCACTGCCTCGGTTGGACTCGACAGAGCCTCGCCACATACTGTCCTTCTAGTTTTGGTGTTGTCTCCACTCCTCATTCTTTTCTACCTGTAGCTGTGACCACACAGCCTGGATTTCCCCATAGCATACTGATTTAACAGTTCAATCCTCAGAGCATTAGGCCCAACTTCAAATCAGAAATACAATGTAAAACAGGTTTATTGTACCTAGACATCTTTTAACTGCTGTGACACATACCGGATGGCACTTTCAAAATCCATCAAAGAGTTCAGCACACAGAGCAGTCATAACCCCTTGTTCCCCAGGCTCTGTGATCCCTCAGTTCCCTAGTCTACAGAACAGAGACTCCAAGTATCTTTTTACCTTTCCAGATGTAGTCCATGAGCCTCTTGTCCTAGTTAGAATTGCCCAGAATTCAGCAACAACATTAGCAAATCCTTAACCATTTAAAAGCTAAAAATACTTAAAGAGGGTCAGGGATAATGCACAAACAATGGAGAAAAGAATTTGCCTCACAAGCATGAGAACCTGAATTTGAACCTCAGAATCCACATAAAGCGAGGCCCTCTATGTGAGACAGAAGAATCCCTGGATGTTTGCGGGCCAGCTAGCTTTGTGTTCAAACCACAGAACACAAAAGAGAGACCTTGTCTCAAACAAGGTAAAAGATGAGGACCAACCAACAAGGTTCTCCCCTGACCTCTACATACTCATGTGTGAGTGCACATGCATATGCACACGCGCGCGCGCGCGCGCACACACACACACACACACACACACACACACACAAAGTGGCATTGCATTCCACTTTTTTCTACATAGACTGTTCCAGTTTGAATATGAAATGTCCTCCACAGGTCCCTGTGTTGACTCCATCTCCAGCTGGTGGTACCATCCGGGAGGGTACTGCGAACTTTAGGACACAAGGCCTACTTAGATGATCATTAGAGCCATCATTTGTAGGTTATGTGGTCCATCCCCTGCCCCACAACCTTGTTCTCTGTTCCACCTCTGCCATGAGATAAACAACATTCTCCTCTACCATCCTGTTCTGCCTCACAACAGTCCCAGATACACAGACCCAAATGACTGGCTGAAGCCAGAAACTAAGCTACTAAGCTAAAAGCCCTTCTCCTCGGTGGCTTCTGTCCTGTGCTTTGCTCATAGTTCTGTAACTAGCTCTCTCTCTCTCTCTCTCTCTCTCTCTCTCTCTCTCTCTCTCTCTCCCTCCCTCCCTCTCCCCCCCTCATTGTTTCATTATAAATGGTATTTTTGAAGAGTTCAGTTCCACTTCTATTGCTCATCCCATATACGCTTCATTTTGTTTAACAGGTGTGCTAGTCTTTTGGATGTTAGTTTCTTTATTTGTCTTAATATAGGTCTCACTGTGTACTCCAAATTGGCCTCCAATTCATGATCCTCCTGCCTCAGCCTACAAGTGCAGGGATTTCAAGCATGTGCCTAGCTATCATCTTTGTTGTTTTTAGTTAATATTTTAATTTTATATAGAATATAAACTTAAATACAATGGTATTTTGGTAGCATATATTTTAATAGTACATAATATTAATTTAACATAATAATTTAACAATATTCTTTAGGAAAAATTCAACTCTTGGGATTTTTTTATTTATTTATTCCTTTGTGTATACAAATATTATGTGTTTGTTTGGTTATGTGCATGTGTAGTATTTAATGTATGTGCTTGGGTGTGTGTGTGTGTGTGTGTAGTATTTAATGTATGTGCTTGGGTGTGTGTGTGTGTGTAGTATTTAATGTATGTGCTTGGGTGGGTGTGTGCATGTACAGTACAGAGGCCAGAGATCAATGGATGGCATCTTACTCTTGAGTTCTACCTTTTATTAATAACTTAAATTTGTCCTTTGACTAGCTCATACAAGCATATAATGCATTCTGATCAATCTCACCCTGTATGCCTCTCTCTCTTCCCTCCACTCCCATCAGCCCCCACTCCACCCTACAAGCCCAGGTTCATGACTTTTTTTTTTTTTCTTTTATGACCCACTGAGTTAACCAGGGCCATCTGTATGACCACAGTTTGGAACTATTGTCAGAGCCTGAGAGGCTCCCCCACAGATAGACAACTGTTAAGTACTGACTCTCCCTCTCTCACAATCCATCAGTATCCGACAGCTCAGCAGTGAGGAAGAGAACCTTATGAGGCATTTCTCCTACCTACATTGACCATTTACTGGCCTATTCTTGTAGAAGCTCCGTGCAAGCAACAGCAACTGCAGTGAGTTCGTGATGCTAATAGCCGAGCTATGCGGACAGATGGCATCTTGCACCCTTCCCCTATCTTCAGGCTCTTACGTTATTCCCACCCCCTTTTCTACAATGATCCCCAAGCCTTAGAGAAAATGGTACAAATGTCTTGTTTAAGGCTGAGCAGTCAACCATCCTGAATTCTCAACACCTTGAACAGCCATGAGTCTCTACATTCATGGCCATTCGCCAGGAAAAAAACAAAACAAACTTCTCTGATTAAGGTGAAAGTAACATTTGTTTATCAACATAAACATGAATATTTAGAACACAGTCTGATGTTATGTCAATTTAAACTACAGAAGCAAGTTCTCTTCCTGGAGCCTGTGACCTTCGCATGCATAGAGTTTTTGTTTGGATGCTTATGTTTAAATCGGATTTATAGTACCAGTCATGAATTCCCTCCTGTAGAGCAGACCTTGAAATCAAACAGGGAGTCATTGGTTACACTCACAACAATCGTACCACTAGTGCACAGGTGTGCACATCTTGCCTGCCAGGTTGGTATTGCTGTTCTTCATGGTTACAGCTGAGTAAGATCATTGATACCTTTGCTCCTCTGAAAACCTACATAGCGCCTTCCAACACTATAAAAGCTAGACAGCACCCAGTTAGCTTCCAGCTCATCTCAAGTCTGACTTCTCTGTATCTTGCAATCAAGGTGTGTGGTGTTTTCAACATTAAGATCCATCTTTCATTATGAAAATATAGATGCATGTGAGAACAGGCTTTTTAAGTTATTTTCTCCTCAGATATCCATAATTACTCGGTTAGAACATAATTCTTCCCATTTTCAAGCCTAATAACCTAACATTTATGAAAAAAATATTGTATCCTTACAGGCTCAGCAACTTCTATTTCCTCGGCTTATTCAGGTGTCTAAGTATTCTGGAGTTAGAACGCTGAATTCTCTCAAATCTGCTGAACTGTTTCATTTTCATGATTTAGTTTTCTAAAAAGTCTAGATACAGTGCTCAAGTTATTTTTTTATTGACTTAAATGTCACTTTTGTTTTGTGTGGCTTAAAGAACATTTTCACCACGTCCTTTCAAATAGTCATTGTCTTTGCTCTATTTTTATTCTAATCTTCTCAAATTAAACAATTTTAAAATAATCTTTTTAAATAATGAGTTATTGCTGAGAGTATATAATGTCTGGCTTAATTTCTTTGGAGAAGAAGAGGAGGAGGAGGAGGAAGAGGAGGAAGAGAAAGAAGAGGAGGAGGAGGAGGAGAAGGAAGAAGAGGAGGAAGAGGAGGAGGAAGAAGAAGAGAAGGAAGAGGGAGAGGAAGAGGAGGCTATAACCATTTTCTGAACTTTGTGTGGTTCTCTGTAGTCATTCCTTTTATCAGGTGGCTCATGCCTGTGATCAAAGCACTTAGAATGATGAGGCAGGAGAAGTAAGTTCAAGGGTAGCCTGAGCTACATAGTGAAGTTCTAGGCCATCTTGAGCTACAGAATAAGACCCTTTCTCAAAAAAATTAGTTAAAATTTTTTAAGTTTCATTGCTCTTTTTATTATTTTCTTCCACCCCTTAAAAAATGTGTATATGAATGCTTGCCTACATAAATATATGAACACCATGTGTGTGCCTGATTTCCAAGAAGGTCAGAGGAGGCCATTGGATCCCTGGAACTAGAGTTACAGCAGTTGTGAGCTGCCTTGTACTGGGGATTTAGACTTTTTAGGGAGCCATTTTAGTGTATTTCCCTTAAGTTACCTTGTGGTCTATCTTCTGTATTACTGGAAACTTTTAGTAAAAATTTTAAATTCATTTAAACAGAATTTATAATTAAGTTTAATTAGCTCCCTTTGCCTCTATACCCCTGGATTATCACACACACACACACACACACACACACACACACACCATGTCAGGACTTTCTACCCTCTTACTCAAAAGATCTTGCAAAGAATACAAAGATGAGATTAGTACTAGCTGGCCACCCATTTGTGGAAGAAAAAAAAAAGTCCTTAAAAGGAGCAGGAGATATAGCCCAGTAGTAGAATGCTTGTCTAGCAGGCACAAGGCCCTGAGTTCAGTCTGTGGCATGCACACACACACACACACACACACACACACACACACACACACCCTGAAGAATACCTTTCTGTGTTTTGTTGTTGCACTTAGGTTCAAGATAAGCCTAAGAAAAGAGAAACAAGGCTGGAATACTGATATAAAATCTGACCACACACCCCTACTTGTTAGCTGCAGTCTAAGTTTCTGAACCTTTCAGGCATCTGTCAGTTTCCATGGCAATAAATGAGAGAAACGATGAATTATTTCCAAGGTCATTTTTCCAGCTGTCAGTTTCTACAGTGTTAAGTAATGTTTACACTACAAGAGCGAGCACTCAATGAAAAGTTCATATGTATGTGTGCACATGTGCATATGCATGCATGTACACACACACACACAGCCCTACCTTGATTTTTCTACTCATAACGTTTTCAAATACACTGCCATTAAGCATAAAATGAATGAAGTTGTGCACATAAATAAATGAAGAGAGTAAGTAAAAGAATAAAATAGAAAATGTCTCCCTCCCTGAGACCTGCTCTGATGCATGAGATACCCAGAACCCAGCAAGCAGCACCTTGTCAGGCACCAGCAAGGCACCAGATCTCATCCCAGTCTGTATGCCAGAGAGGTCAGACAGCCCCCTGGTGGACGAGTGTTTTATTGCCACCTTCTCATCCAGAAGACAAATGGGGGTGGAACACTCCAGAAGCTCCAGTAGGGACTTCTGAGAAACACAACTAAGGGCCAGTCCCGGGGGAACAGGCTTGCCTTCACCCAGAAAGTCGTCCTTTTGATATTTGAAGACCATCATTCCCTCACATGTGTGCCTCAGGAAAAAAAAAAAAAAGGCCAAAATGGAGTCCAAACAGGATGGTGTTAAGTGACTTACACTATTACCAGTCTTTGGTCACTCCTAGCAGAAGAAATTTTATAAATTTCAAATAACTAAAAATTAATTTGCCACCCACAAGATTCTTTTTTTCTCCTTTGAATTTCATTATACATCATTTGCACTGTCAAAACACATCTCAAAAAGACATCACTGGTAGCTGGTGGCAGAGCAGTGAGGGATGGAGCTGTTTTGACAAGCTGTAAATGAGAAGGCTGCAGCTACTCCAAGTTATTGAACTGACAATCTTCATGTGCATCTATATGCCTAGTCATTAATGCAAGCAGTAAATACTGGCTCAGTTCCTAGTGGGACAGTCACAGCCTCGATGCTCAAATCTCCTCTTCCCTTCCTTCCTTCCTCTTCCTTCGTTTCCCACTTATCCCAGCCAAGTCTCTTGCAGAAAGAATGGTGGCCAGTCAGGGCACACTAAGAGGAGACTGTAGGTCTAGAAGTGGAAAGAAATGGGGCTGTGTTTCCCTTCCTCACCTCCAACAGTCGCTCCAATTCCTTATCCAGTGGCCCTAACCAAGTGCGTAGCCAACCCCCTCCTGTAGAGTATGGCATTAAAAGGAGAAAGAAAAGGTTGAATCTTCACTCTAAATTCATCTGCTGTTCTAGGTTAATATTAAACCTCAGTGTGTCTAAATGGTGTACCTAACATCAGAGAGAGAGAGAGAGAGAGAGAGAGAGAGAGAGAGAGAGAGAGAGAGAGAGAGAGAGATGTGCACCCCTCACACACACACAAGCAGGCTCTGCCTTTCATTTGGTCTATAGTGCCAAAGCTGTGACTCAATTGCTATGGGTTATATGTGACAAATGAAGCAAGCCAAGGGGAGGGAGTTTGGGTCAAGCTTGAGAACTTGACTACAACCTGAGCGCCCTTATGAATCCAGGATTGTGAATCTTAATATCCCAAAGCATCTACTACATATCATGAATTAGTTTATATCCTTTTCATGTGTAGAATGGTACTATGAAACATTCTGGAGGTAGTTGAAAACATAGTCACCTAAATTATATTCTGTAAATCTGAATGTGTTCCCAGAAACTGTTGAAAGGGCTAGCTCAATTCTGATTAAACCTGTTATACTGGCTGGTTTTGTGTGACAACTTGACATAGGCTGGAGTTATCACCGAGAAGGGAGCTTCAGTTGGGGAAATGCCTCCATGAGATTCAGCTGTGGGGCATTTTCTCAATTAATGATCAAGATGGTAGGGCCCCTTGTGGGTGGTGCCATCCCTGGGCTGAAAGTCTTGGGTTCTATAAGAGAGTAGGCTGAGCAAGCCAGGAGAAGCAAGCCAGTAAGGAACATCCCTCCATGGCCTCTGCATCAGCTCCTGCTTCCTGACCTGCTTGAGTTCCAGTCCTGACTTCCTTTGGAGATAAACAGCAATGTAGAAGTAAGCTGAATAAACCCTTTCCTCCCTAACTTGCTTCTTGGTCATGATCTTTGTGCAGGAATAGAAACCCTAAGACAAATTGGTACCAGAAGTGGTGTATTCCTGTGACAACCTGACAATGTTTTGGGGAGGACTGTGGAAGGACTTTGAAACTTTGAGCTAGAAGAGCTATTGGTTGTTAAAAACTGTGGGATGATCTGTAGGACCTTGAAAGATCATGTTGAGAACAGTACAAAAGATGGAGGCCTGACTTGTGAAATTTCAGAGGGAAAATTAAAGACTCTTATCAGGTCCATGTTGTTTTGATTGTGAAGATTCTGTGGTTTTGGTTAGCTGGGGCTGAAGAATCAGCTATGATTAACAAGATACCAGAACTACTAAAGCGAAAACTTTGCATCACTTGGACTATTGATGCTGGTTAGCTGGAGCTAAGAAATTAGCAGTGATTAAGAAGAGACCAGCATCACTGAGGTGACATCTTCTGGGAAGTGTTTTCTGAGAGCACAAAGAGGCTGTGTTCCAGAGATAGCCAAGGTTGTACCTTGTGCTGCAGCAGGACTTGGTAATGTGTAAGAGTCACCCAGGTGGTACTGGTTTTGAAGGCATGAAGGGGTCATGAAGAGCAGCTGAGGCTCAGCACAGTGAGAGGCCATGGAAGGCCATTGGTGAAGGGGCAGCCTTGGTTTGTAATTGATGGCCCAGGACTGAAGGAGTCATGCAAAGGAGTTGAGGCTTGGCACCATGAAGACAGTCTATGAGAGGCTATTGGTGAAGCCTAGT
>NW_022196915.1:41981244-42021259 GCF_008632895.1 Mastomys coucha
TGGTGATAAACAGCAATGTGGAAGTAAGCTGAATAAACCCTTTCCTCCCTAACTTGCTTCTTGGTCATTATGTTTGTGCAGGAATAGAAACCCTGACTAAGACACCTGTCTAGTTCAAAGGATCACACACAAAGGATCAGACTCATATAAGTATTGTTGTTTCGTGAACTTATGCTATGTGTGAAAGTTCCTGAAGGACAGAACCAACCACTGAACCTTCTGCAAAGCTCATTAATCAATTAGAAATTCAGTGATTGTAGAAAGAATAGAATGTTGCAAGTCCAGACACAAATTATCTTGGGCCACCGTTAGTCCTCTTAATAGCTGTGTATTGATCTTTTCTGCATGTGAGTTAACATCTTTGCAGTCATTAGATAAATTTTGGGAATATATAGCAGATACCCAGTTCCCACCAACCAAAAGGCCAACAATGCCATCAGATAGATCTGAGGCCTATAAGAGAGATTTCACCATTTAGCTTTAATCTTGGTGTTTTATCTGCATATATGTACACATACCGTGTACATGCCTGGTGCCTACAGTGATCTGTAGCAGGCACTGGATCCTTCGACTGGAGTTACAGTTACACTGTGTGGGTGCTGAGAACCAAACCCAGGTTCTCTGCAGGAGCACTAAATGCTCTTAGCCACTAAGCCATCTCTCCAGCTACTCCACCAATATGTTTTAAGTGCTTTAATTATTATTTCTTTGTTCTGTTAGTATAAAAATTTCAAAAAAAAAAAACCTTGTCAAGCATTGGCACATGGGACTTGGGGAGACCTAAATCTGTGTCCCCAAGCTATGATCACTCATATTTGGGTCCAGAGCAACTGTTATCCCCTTTGAGGGGAGAACTATGTTTGAGCATTGGACTTTGTGAGTTTACTGAGCTTAGTCACAGAGCATGGGCAAGGATTTACTTACAGGAACAGGAGTGACCCCAAAGCTCTACACCCTCAGGGATGGCAGCTGTTATGGGAATTATTAAAAAAGAACCTGCAAGAAAAGAACCTGTTCTACCGCCGCTGGCAACTCTGTGCCCCAGGGTAACTCTGGCTGGCCATGCACTGGCGGGCAATGGCCAATCTGTGTTTGTCTCACGGAGACTGACTCAGAACTCCATAATCTCTCCACCCAGCTCACTAGGTTCCCACTGGCAGGTCGTTACCACGCCAACCCTGTGCTTCAATCCTCCACAGCCTTTGTGGTGTACATCAGACAAACTCATGCTTTGCAGCCATACCTTTCTCCTTGAACCCAGACTAGACACTGCATGAAGGAAAACACAACACAAACTCAGTTCAGAAACAATGGTAGTAACTCAATCTCTGGCTTCACCAACTAAAAACTAATCTTGTAAGCCTTATTAAAATCTGATTCTTCCTGTGGCGAATCCTTGCGGATCCGCCATGATACTGGGAAACTCTAGCAGCTACATCTTACCCTTATGCTGTCCCTTTTCCAAAAAGACCTAACTTCTCTCCTGCTTCCTCTCTTTCGCCATCCAACCTGGAAACCCCGCCTACTCACCCAGTGATTGGCTCCTTTATTCATTAGGGGTTGGTTCACAAGAAGCCACCTGAGTACCTAACTCATTCCTCATTCCAGACCACCTCTCCCCAGAGACAGCATAATTAACATAAAAATACAAGCAGCACGGGGGGGCATCCACCACACTAGTGGAAGCTGCACTAGAGGACCCCACTCAGACACTTCCCACATAGTCTAACACCTCCCGAGATCACTGGCTGCTAGGGGGTGCAAGAGGAGTAATGGTTGGCTGGATGCCCCAGTAAGAATCCTGAGACCTTTCTCCCCTTGCTACTAAGGGATATCAGCAACTCCACTATTCTTCCCATGGCCATAGACCTAACTGCCTCTACATTGCTCCACTTGATTTCTTGGACCCCGCCTAGGTAATTTCTACTCTAATGTGGCCATTGTTGAGATAAGAGGTGCCCTCCTCTAAATTACACCATATCGTGTAAGTCTTTCAGACTGTGCTTTACCTAACAGACTCCATTTCACAAGTAAGTTGGTGAGGTTTGATTGGTTGTTTGGTTCTTTAGTTTGGTTTGGTTGGTGGGTTTTCTGGGGTTTGTTTTGGGTTTTATTTTACTGCGATTTTTGGCTTTTTGAGCCGGGGTGGGGGTTGTTTGGTTGTTTGGTTTGGTTGATTTTTTTGGATTTTGTTTTGGGTTTTATTCTGTTCTGTTTTATGGCTTTTTGAGACAGGGTATCTCTAACTATATAGACCAGGCTGGCCTTGAACTCAAGAGATTTCCCCTGCCTCTGCCTCCTGAGTGCTGGGATTAAAGATACACACTACCATCATGCCCAGCACATTTTTTTTTTTACACAAGCAATGTTTTTACTCCATTTGGTGGGTAGAGGGTGATTATGCATCATGGAGAAGATTTGCCCAAATGCCACCATCTGTCTGGCACCTCCTGTACCGCACAGACTGATGAATGACTTGAGAGGGTAGCAAGACTGCTGCCTTATAAATGCATTGGGGCTGACTGAGACTGGAGCACATGAAAATCATACCAGGGAAACCAGGCCCTCGAATTTATTTGATTCACCAAACCTAGAAAAAGGTATAACTCCTTCACTTGAAGACACACACACACACACACACACACACACACACACACAATTGGTAGATACCTGTACCAGCTGGCTTTTATGGCAGTTTGACATAAGCTAGAGTCATCTGAGAGGAGAGAACCTTAACTGAGAAAATCCCTTCTTAAAATTAGGCTATGGCAAACTTGAAATCAGGCTGTGGCAAGTATTTTCAGGCTGTATTAAGTATTTTCTTACATGGTGATTGATATGGGAGGGCCCAGCCCATTATGGGTGGTGGTCCTGGGTTTTATAAGAAAGTAGACTGAGCAAGCCATGAGGAGCAAGGCAGTAAGCAGTACTCCTCCATGGCCTCTGCATCAGCTCCTGCCTCCAGGTTCCTGCCCCACTTGAGTTCTTGTCCTGACTTCTTTTGATGATGAACAGGAATATGGAAGTGTAAGCCACATAAATCTTTTTCTCCCCAAGTTTCTTTTGGCCATGGTGTTTCATCACGGCAAAGGTAATGCTTAGACAATATCTATCACTATGGTGGCATGGGTCCACTGATCTGTCATCTGATGTGTGGTATGTTCAGTGCATCAAGGAATGACAGGCAGGGTACTCCTGATTGTCCCTGGGTTTTCCCTGTGGCTTAGTCCTGGGTCCCACTGGTCACATGACCTACTCAGTCTGGCTCCCGCTGGTCACATGACCTATTCAGCCTGGCTCCCACTGGTCACATGACCTACTCAGCTGTCCACCTGTCACCCATTTGGATCTGAACTTGCCATTCCTGCCTCAGAACCAACTCTTCCTTTTCATCTCTGCAGCCGACTTTTCTCTCATCCCCACCTGTCCCACAGCCTGGTAGCCACAGCCTCTTCCCTGTAGTCTGTTTCAGTTCATCAGCGTATCAGTACTGACTCTATTTACTGCATTTCTATCAGCCCACTTCTGAAACTTCTTGAACATTCTTGTAGCCTCTTCAATTTATATGAACCCTGTAACTCACAGACAGACAGACAGACAGGTAGACAGACAGAGATTTACTATGTGTTATATGATATAAGAGTTAATTATTAATAATTAAAATTGGAACAAAAGAACTTGTGGCCATCTTGGTCAGATTACCAAGGTAGATGGGATTAGCTGGCAAATCAGTACCTTTGAAACCACTGTATCCAGGCCGTGGTGGCACACGCCTTTAATTCCAGCACTTGGGAGGCAGAGGCAGGCGGATTTCTGAGTTCAAGGCCAGCCTGGTCTACAGAGTGAGTTCCAGGTCAGCCAGGGCTATACCAAGAAACCCTGTCTCAAAAAACCAGAAGCCACTGTATCTTGTGAATTTATTGTTATTCAATAAAAATCTGGCATTGTGAGAAGGCACAAATGTGTTCTTCTATGTTTCCAGCATGGCGTACTGACGACAGCCTTCATGTCATGCGAAGAGGAGGAAACCATCCTAACCCTCCACCTCTCCTTTGACTTTTACATTCTTCCTGCCCCCTCTTCTATGATGTTCCCTGAGCCTTGGAAGAGGTGATATGTTCATGATCGTTTTTTGAGCATTGGATAATCATGGCAGCAATAGTCCCAGTCCTTTAAGTTATGAATCTTCCCATCAGCAACCATCACCCATTGTATGTTTTTTCCCACAGCTGAGTCAGACAGCACCAATATTCTATGGGCAAACGCCCAAACATTAGAAGACAATTTGACACGTGCATCTCAGCAACTCAGCAAACCAAGAGCAGTTGTTCCCCACCAGGCATGACTTTCCTCTGTGGAACAAGCCTTAAATACAGCCAGAGAGTCGTGTGTTCCCTGTAACAGCCTGTACCATCACCACGGCCACCGGCACATCTTGCCTGATGTTTGGCTAGTGTAACTCACGGAGTCCACAGCTAAGCAGAATGACTGGTTGGCATTCTCCCCCTGCAGCATTCACGGCAGTGCCCAATGCTTTACGAGCCAGCCAAGAGGGAGAGGTTCCAACTGAGTCCCACCCTGATGTGTCCGTGCTCTGTAATCAAAACCTGCAAGTGTCTTCAGCAATGCAGTGTGACTATCTAGTTCAGGCTTGTAGCAATAGTATCTTCTGTTTGAGGACCCTCAGGGTCAGGAACTCATAGGGAAATGGCCCATCCCTGGCATTGAGATTTTCTTTTAACAGCTATAGCTTTGGAGCATGTTTTTCTTACCCATGCAGGATACTATTTTAAAAAAAAAAAAAAAAAAAAGGCCGGGCAGTAGTGGTGCACACCTTTAATCCCAGCACTTGGGAGGCAGAGACAGGCGGATTTCTGAGTTCGAGGCCAGCCTGGTCTACAGAGTGAGTTCCAGGACAGCCAGGGCTACACAGAGAAACCCTGTCTAGAAAAACCAAAAAAAAAGAAAGAAAGAAAGAAAGAGAGAGAAAGAGAGAAAGAAAGAAAGTCTTATTGTTTTTCTACATGTTTTTCCAATTCTGTAAGGTACTCTGAGGTTAACATTAAAACACCCAAGTAGGGGGCTGGCGAGATGGCTCAGTGGGTAAGAGCACTAACTGCTCTTCCAAAGGTCCTGAGTTCAGATCCCAGCAACCACATTGGTGGCTAATAACCATTCATAATGAGATCTGACACCCTCTTCTGGAGTGTCTGAAGACAGCTACAGTAAATTACACCGGAGCGAGCGGGGCCATCAATTCCCAGCAGCCACATGATGGCTCATGGCCATCTGTACAACTACAGTGTACTCATGCAAATAAAATAAATAAATCTTTAAAAAAAAAAAAAAACACCCAAGTAATGAAACCCACATAGATGTGGGTGACAGGTCTCTGAAGGCCTCTCACCACTGTCCACTTCAAGCCAGTACCGGTTACTTCAAGAGTCGGGAGCTAACATAAAACGTTAGCAAGGACCTGTGCAGCAGGGAAAGATCCCATCTCTGGTATGAATCGTGTCTTTGGAGGAGCAATACTGGGTAGGGAGACATGGATGAGACGCACTGCCTTTCTTTACCTTTCTATAACTCAACCATTTCCCATCAGCCCTGTCCCCTCTGTATCCTGAGGAACTGGGGTAACCATGTCCCTCCCCATGCTCATGGTGACTGTTCAAGCTGTTAGACCCCTCCCAAGGCCATGGGGGAACAGAGATGCGCTCCAGCCTGCAGCACTTGTCACTCAGGCTGGCCCCTGATCTGTCATGTCTGGGACAGTGCTGTGGCTAGGTCAGTAGCACCTTCATAAAGCCACGCCAGGCTACTTAGAGAGCCCTGGGCAAAGTGAGTAATTTCCATCTTCAGCATATCTTTTCAGGGAAAAAAAAAAGAAAGAAGAAAGAAGGAAGGAAAGGAAAGAAAGAAGGAAGGAAGGAAGGAAGGAAGGGAAAGAAAGGAAAGGAAAAGAAAAGAAAAGAAAAGAAAAGTGTGCAGAGCTTACTCTGGACACACAGCTACCCTCTCCTGAGACAAACTTAGTCCTTTGACTGCAAGGGTTTAGTTTGTGTGTGTTTGACTTGGGTCCTGGAGCTTGCACAGCAAACACTTTTGACAAACAAAGAACCTCCTCACCCCCAACACTCAAGTAGTAAAACCCACATAGATATGGATGATTTTCTGTTTTGTCAGTTCTGCCAGCTGTGAACTATTCTTTGGACTTTAAAGTCTTCCAGAAGCTTGCCAGTGTGTATAGGGCTTTCTGTAAATTCTTCCTTCCCACCTCCAGCTCGACAGAAATCCTGAGGTATTTGCCTTCAAGTAACTGACAACCCCCCTTGTCTGTCTTGCCTGTCCCCTCTCTCATTTTGACTGCTTTAGCACTTTTAGAACCTAATTGATAGGCTGCTCTAAGTCAGTTGGGCCCATCAAAGTTTCACCTACATCATCTCCTCCGTGAAGCTACTAAAGCCCCATCCCAACTACTAAAGCCCCATCCCAGCTACTAAAGGCCCATCCCAGCTACTAAAACCCCATCCCAGCTACTAAAGCCCCATCCCAGCTACTAAAGCCCCATCCCAGCACTGAGGTCCCGGCTCAACTTTCAACTCTCCAGCAAACACAATCCTATTTGGCTAAAAACAGGACAAACAAAATGAAAACAAAAAAAGAAAACAAAACTGGAAATCAAACCATGCCTTTCTTGTGTCTGATTCTCTCAGTAATGCCTGTCCTTCCCATATTGTTCCAATGTGTTGGTGTGGGTGTGGGTGTGTGATGTGATATTCACAGGACCTGCTGAAAGCCAAGTTCCCTGCAATCCTGAATGAGCCAGTCTGAGAAAACAAGAGCATGCCTCGGAGGCAACCCCATCCCACCGCCACCAGTCCCTGATCCTTCAGTTCCTGAAGCCAGTACCACATATACCTTTCCTGAGCATGCTACTTTAAGCACTAAAACGGCACGGCTGCTCCACACCCAAACTCCTCAGCCTGTTATGATGAGCTCCTCTCACCAGTCTCTCTGAGGGGCTTCTCTGGTTTATTCTGAAATGACCCTGTCCTCAAAGTACTTAAGCAACCTCTGCTTTGTATTCGTCTTACACAATTGCCAGGGACAGAGTTTCCTAACATCACAAACTGTTCTGCTTTTGTCTGGAGGAGGCATAAGTTGTTACATTAGTTTCTCTGCTTCCACGCCCCTGAGACTGGTTTCATCGGCCCCAACACCCCACCGCTTTGTAAGCCAGGCTGAGAGTGTCTTTTCCCTTGTTTAAAAGTCCTTCCCAACTGAAGCAGTTAAACACACTTGCTATCAGACTTTCTCAGACCTAGCCCTTGTCAAGTTCCCCACTTGCATTCTGAATCATGGATATTTTTTCCTGCTGTTTTCTTGGAGGGGTTGGGGCACAGATAGGTTTCAAGGCTATGTTTCTCTGTGTAGCCCTTGCTGTTCTGGAACACACCAGTCTAGCCTAGAACTCGGAGATCCTCCTGCCCCTACCTCCCAAATGCTAAGATCAAAGGCATGTACCACCCACCACCTCTCAGAGCTTATATATCATCTTCTGTGTTAGACCCTTCCCACAAGGCCTCCCTTTTCTGAAGAGAAAGGAAGGAGAGATGGATAGGGAGCGGGGAGAAAGGATTAAGGGGTGCTTCAGCTGAAAGAACAACATGAACTCCATTTGTCTCCATTTAAGGACCAGGCCTGATTTAGAAAAGATGGCCATAAGGCATAAGCTCCAGGAACAAACCATAAAATCCAGAAACAAGTTCATAAAACTCCCACCCTCCCAGCCTGGGGATAACCACAAGAATGGGAAAATACCTTACCTCAGGATGGGTGGCCCTATCTCATCCCATGGTCAAATAAATGTTTATGACATAGGCATACAGACCACTGACCTCCTGGGACCCCACCCCTAGCACTCACCAATGAAATTTTAGATTACCTAGTCCTTCTAGAGAGTTCCCCCAGTTCCCTATAAGGAGGCTTGCTCACCTTTGTCTGCAGCTGCCATTTGGGAGAATGGTTGATCCCTGCATGCTGGATGTTCATGTTGGTTTGTCTCTGCATGCTATCTAAGTCTGGGGTCTCCCTTCAGCGATTTTCAGACCCTTACAATGTACAATAATTAATTAAAATATAATTTTTAAAATAGACTTTTCCCATGGACTCCAAGAAAGGGCTCTTTAACACTGCAAATTATTCACATTATTTTTTCCTCGTCAGGCACCCATTTTAAGAAGCACCACACCAGTGTGCCTTCCTCACTACCCCTTTTGTCCAGTTTACCCAAGAAACCAGGGGCTACGGTGGAGCACACTAGCTAGCCACATGGTGCTTTCCCACTTACGTAAGGAAATTCTCTCTGGGCAGCCATCTTCGCCTCAGGTGCATGTCTTATTGCACACAGCAGTGGTCATACAACTGCCAACAACAGCTTGTCAAAAATCTCATCTGACAAGCCGGGCGGTGGTGGCGCACGCCTTTAATCCCAGCACTTGGGAGGCAGAGGCAGGCGGATTTCTGAGTTTGAGGCCAGCCTGGTCTACAGAGTGAGCTCCAGGACAGCCAGGACTACACAGAGAAACCCTGTCTCGAAAAAAAAAAAAAAAAATCTCATCCGACGCGTGCTGCTCTCAGGGACTGCAATGTGTTTCCTCGTCCTTCCACTGTTTTTAAGGTACCATGTGGCAGGTAGGCCCCACTCATCCCATACCACACAGAGAAAGGTCACCACTGTGGGATGGATACAAAGACAGCTTAAGATGGCTCGTCCTTAGTCACATGTCCTACTAGCAATAGCAAATCCCATACAACTGCTACCTTATCAAGAAGACACACAGCCACTTACCACAGGGAGAAGAGTAGGCACCTGAGGATTGCCTCCACTGACATTCCATTCTCAAAGGGTCCAACCTCAGCTACATGCCTTGCTACCCAAAATAAGGACCATGCAAGCCAAGTCACTCCTAAATTTGTCTTTGATTATATATTATATCATCTTGAGCATTGATTTGTTACGTTGACTTTTCCTGAGGAGGTGTACACAAATATTTATTTAAGCCTGGACAGAGCACCAATGAGAAACCAAAAAGGAAGTACCCCAAGTCCCAATTTGGCAAACCAATGGGTTTATTTGGCTAACAGAGCATGGGAGAGGGGTTACAGAAGGGCCTCAAAACAGCTGCATCACTGCCAAGTCCCATGTCATCATGTGCAGTAACCTCCTGGGAGCCGCCTCCTAATGAGCACCTTTCAGTTAACCTTCCACTTTCTACATTCTCAAGAATCCCCAAGATCACTTGTAGCTGGGAATGACAGAAAGAAATAAAGGCTAGACTCCCCTCCTTCCTTGTACTAGAAAGTCTCAATAGTTCCATTTCTATTACCAAAGACCTAAATAGTTCTGTATTGTTCTGTTCAGTTAGTTGCCACGGCTACTTGGCCAAGGTAATCTATACTCCAAAACAACCATCACATTATGCCCAAAGAAAAAAGTTATGGCACAAAAATTGTTCAAGATTGATGTTTTGTAAAAGTACAGGACTTTTCTACACCTTCCCTCGTACCTGAAAAAAAATCACACAGAGGCCTGGTATTTTTATGAATGAACTTCTTGCACTATAGCTGGGCAAACGCTGAACTATTCTAACCTGACCATGCTGGCCTGGCCTACTTCCCAGCCATGCAGCACTATCTGCTATCTTAGTCTCTCTCTGGCTGCTCCAGCTTCGTCCATCCTTTCCTGGAGACTCTCTCATGGCAACCTCCCTTTTGTCGACTTCGCAAAGAAAATCAGAAGTCCGGCCTTATTCTCTCTCCTGCCCAGCTATTGGCTGATCAGCTCTTTATTAACCAATCAGAGATGATGGAGAATATTCCACAACATTGAGATAGGAGATGCTTGACAATGCCAACAACCAGACTGCAATCAGATCCCTGGGCACAGTAATTAGCATCTGAGTACACAGTGCACAGAAACATTCCCCAAGAGTGTTTATTTGAAGAATATGGGTTTAAAGACATGGATGAGCTACTAGGCGGCCAGAGCCTAGTAAATCCACAATGGGTCTCTCAAGAGACTATCTGCTTTTTGCATGTTCGAGACTCAGAAGATGCTTATAGGTTCAACAAAGCACATCTGAACCATGCAATTAACCAACCCCATTCAATTTCAACCAAAGAAATTAAACCTATTACATCTGAAGAAGGCTGCCTTTGCAGGATTCATCTTCCAGACCTACACCCACATAAAAGCACCTTCCTTTGCTTTAGCCTTCACACTCCTCCTACCCAGCCCACTGAGCTCTGTGGGCAGGGAGGGAATGAAAGACTACAAAGAAATTGTTTATGAATAGTAACACGTTAGTTACTTTCCTGTTTCTGTGATGTTACTTTTCTGTTGCTGTGATAAAATACTGTAACCAAAGGCAACCTATGGGAGAAAGGATTTCTTTTGGTTTAGGGCTCCAAAAAGATAAGAGTCCATCATGATGAGGAAGCACAGCAGCAAGCAGCAAGCATGGCTACAGGACTACAGAAACAGAGATCACATCTTCAACCACAAACATAAAGAAGAGAGCCAGAAGTTAGAGAAAACCCTGGAAGCTGCCCCCAGTAACATCCTTCCTTCAGCAAGGCTGGACTTCCTAAAAGCTCCATAACATCCTCCCACCCCCTCCCCAAACAGCGCTACCAATTGGGGGAACAAGTATTCAAATATCCGAAACTGTGAGGGCCGTTTCTTATTCAAACCACCACAGCAACTAAGTTTCATGGGATGGTGAACAAGTTGGAGAAAGATCCCTATCATCTGCCCTGTGCCCTGTAAATACAGGAAGGTTGAGCCTCCCTGTGGGAGGAGAAGCAGTGAAGGTGGAGATAGATTTCACTTAGTTCATCACTTTGGAGATGTTCCGTCGACCTGTCCTCTTTCTGCCACTGGACTGTAAAATCTCCAAGTGCAAGGATAAAGTTTGTACTATAAATCTTTAATCTCCTACACTGTTTAGCACAGTGTTTCTCCTGCAGATGCTTTAATCAGCATACAGTTGATTATTTACAGTTGATCAGATACAGGCTGCTTTGGGAGAAAGTGTTATATGCTTGTAAAGTTTAGGCAAGCATGTACAGTATGAATATATATATCTTAGCTACTATTCCTTTCCTACAAAGAGACACCATGATTTAACATTGGACACCATGTCTCAAGGATATCCCTCCTATCCTACCCCCACTGTACCTCCTGAGAACTGCCATCTGGAGAGTGAGTCAGTGACACAGTCCTGACCTGAAAGGGCTCATCACTCCTAGAATTAAGCAGAGCTTCTCCTGGGGAAAAAAATCCTGAAGTCACTTTCCTACCAAACCTCCCAGAACAGCAATCAAGTAAAACACTACCGCTAAAAACCAGCCCTCCATTTTTCTTCCACCCTTTCTGTTCCCCAAAGTCTAAGGTTTGTCTCCCCCCCTCACATGCATGATCCCTCTATCACTAAACTCTAAAGTCTCCCCAACACTTCCCAACTCTACTCCCAGCCAACAGTCACCCTCCTCAGCCTATGACCCAGAGTTTGCAGCTCAGCTGTGAACATCTCTGGCATGCTCCTCCCACTCCTCCATGTCCTTAGAGCCTGTGTGATCTGCCTGCTGGTTTCAGGCTGTGCCTAACACAGTCCTGATCTCTGACAGAACTCTCAGAGCAATCAGAAGATGGAATACTCAACACCTTGGAGAGTTTGGTAGTTGAAAACTGGCTCCAACAACCCAGACTCCTTGGGAATGACTTAGGCGCAAGTGCCAATGAATTCCGTTCCTGTGGAGAATTTGCCCTTTCAGTGATGAGAAATAGGTGCTTCCCATGTACCTGCAAGAATATTCAGGGAGACAAGGTGGATGAGAACTCAGACGGGTGGCTGGTGCTAAAGAACCAACCCTCAGCTAGACAGGAGGACAAAGCCTAGAGTAACCTTGGCCAGGGTGCTCTGGCTTGCAGGTCTCAAGACAGCATGTACTGGAATGTGGCAGATAAGGAAGAAAACAGAATAGTTCCAGTTCTATCTGCCTTCCTAGAATGGGGCGACTTTACACACTTGGCTCAGAAATTCCAGAGATCCTTAGGATAAGAAACCCAGAACTGAGTGCTTCCAGGATCCCACCAGGTCAGACTCCATCCACTTGACAGCTTTCCTAAACCCTATGCTACCAGCTCATTTTGGCTCCTAGCTTGCCACGGTTTCTTGCTGTGTGTCCATAAAATAAGAAAGTAACTTAGCCTTGCATATATCAGTATTGTCTCGTCAAACTAATACTTGAGCAACTAAGTTTGTAGAAAATCTCCTAAGAGTCCTGGTGGGAACTGGCAAATGTTTAGCATCCTGCCCTGGGATTGGAGACAGCCAGAGTTCCTATCCAGGGACTGAAACCCATACACAGTATTTGGTTTAAGGCAACGCTGACTGGGTTGATGAATAACAAATCCACACGCAGTGCCAGCATGTTGTGTCCATATGAGAAAGAATGGCTGTCCTCTGAGACACTAGCAGAGACTTTATATAGAGATTCTTAATTCACAGCCACGGTCGTTTCTCCTTGGTGAGCTCAGGACTCTCCCTCTTGCTAACCATCCCGTCAGGTTCTTAGTTCCATCCTATGCTGACAGGCAAGGGCCATGACTGGCACCCGCATGACTTGTCTCCCAGATGTCACCCTAACCATCCCGTCAGGTTCTTAGTTCCATCATACGCTGACAGGCAAGGGCTGCGACTGGCACCCATGTGACTTGTCTCCCAGATGTCACCTCCATGCTGGACGTTTGGATCAGATGTTCTTGGCCCTACTCTTAGCAATGCTTGTCTTCAGGGACAAATAGAGAGTAAATCTGAATACTTCCCATCTCTCCACCCAAACCAAGCCAGGGGACAGATCTGGGGTGACTTCCTGCCTAATTGTCATCATAGTGCTGTTGGGCAAACTTCATCTTTGTCTTTCTGCTAATCTGAAAAAAGGTGACAGTCAACTATTGTTACCTTTACACTACAGTTATCAACTTTGGCACAGGGAAACCTGGACTTTGATAGCTTTTTGGAGGGTTGACTGCCAGAGAAGTCCAAAAACCAGACCAGCCAACTGTGTCAAAGTTGATGGCATTTTTTCAGACTCTGAACTAATACATTTTATTCAATATATGTTTAAGACGCTTTACTCAAGTAGGCAATAGAGACCTGGAATTTGTTCTGCAGGTCTTTTTCTGAGGCACCCAAAAAGCTTTCCAGCTCAGTGAACTATACACAAATTGAAAGAGTTTAAGGTGGTGCCGGTATTGGCAGTTCTAGTCTAACCTTCAAAGACAGCTTTTAAATATTTTGGCTTCTCCGCAAGAAACGAAATTTAAATAAGAAATAATACACTTGTACATGCATACATACACAGGCACATACATATACATATTGAACAGCACACAAACAGCTGAAACAAAAGGGTCTGTACTTTTGACCTTGAACTTAGTCTAAGAAAGAGAGTGAGAGATTCATGAGGAAGTCACGTACCGGGAAGTACCCTGGATAAACAGAGTGAGGCGTCTAAGAGCCTAATATCAAGCCAAGTCCCACAGAAGGTAACTTGGAGTCCTTCCTACCAAAGGTGAGAGTGTGCTTATGTATAGCTCCCTACCAAAGGTCAGTTAAGAACCAAGGAGTCATCAAGGGACTCCAGGGCCCAGGTGCTTTTAGCTCCTCTGAACCATACAGTACCTGTCTTTGGGACAGTGACCAGCAGAAGGGAGCAGCCCCTGATGTAGGGCCCTAACCATGGTGATGGAGCAGGTGTCCTCTAATCCTACTTTTTATGACTGGCAGTCATGGATTTTGATTTCAGTCTAGCCATCTATATCTGTTATCTAACCTACTTGAAATTTTTCTTCATTCTGTGTGTGTGTTTGTTTGTTTGTTGTAGTTTTTGTCTTTGTTTCTGTTTGTTTTTTGTTTGTTTGTTTTGTTTTTGAGATGGTGTTTCTCTATGTAGCCCTGACAGTACTGAAACTCAGACCACATCTGGCTGGCCTCTAACTCAGAGATCCACTTGCTTCTGCCTTCTGAGTTCTGGGATTAAAGGTCTATGTGGAGGGTTGATCTGGTGCTATGTGTACAAATGCTAAATTCTGAACCCCAAGATCCATTTGCACCCAGACAAGTGAGTACAAAGTACACTGTGAGACAAGGATACTGGCCTTTGTTGTATAAACCTTGTTCCCCAATAAAGCTGTTGAATAAATAAAAGTGGTTACAGCCAGTTATTGGAGAGAATAGAGGTAGGTGGTGCTTTGGTTACTGGACTGGGGGGTTGCAGGTAGGGACAAGGAGGGAAGGAGAGAAAGAAGAGGAAGAAGAAGAGAGAGGATAAGGAGGAAGAAGGAGGAAGAAGACAGAAAGAATAGGAAGTCTCCATTATATGTGATGGACCAGGAACATGTGCCCAAGTGAAATCCCCCCATGAGGACAGACTAATGGAACAAAAACAACCCAGATGTGACTCAAACAGCAAGTACTTGGGGAGCTGAGCTGAAAAGCAGCCAGTCTAGCACTAGAAAATTAGATTAGGGGTAAGCCCCCAGTAATTGTGCTAAAGCTGAATAAATAAATCTAGTAGGCCCCAGTCTCGATGATTGGGGGAGGGCTGGCCAGGTCAGATTAAGAACTAATAGAGTTAATAACTAACCAGCATTGTGTTCCACCATTGCCCAGCTTTTTCCTCCATTCTTAAAACAGAATAAAAAATATCAACGTCGTTCCTTGTGGTGAATTCCTAAACGAAACTGACGTTTCTAGAAAACAATAGATGCTCAGTTTATAGCTATCGTGAATAATAAGTGTTCCCAAAGTGCCACAAAACTCAGTTTGTAGAGCACTTGCCCTGTGTCGCAAGAGCCCGGACCTCTCTTCTCAACACTGCATAAAGCAGGCATGAGGACACACTGGTCCACCCCAGCACTCAGACACCAGGTTTAGAAGTTCCAGATCATCCTTGGCTACATAGAGAACTCAAGGGCAGCCTGAGATTTTTAAAGAGTAACACAAAAATGTATGTATACTTCTGTGTTAGTTGGTTTTCTATTGCTGAAATAAACATCATGACCAAAAGAACTCTGGGAAGAACAAGAATTGTTTGCCCTACAGTTCTCTATCACAGTCATGAGGGAAGTCGGCAGAACCACAGGCGGAGAGAGGGGGCGGGGCGCGGAGGGTTAAAGAGGAGCTGGTTCTGCTGGAGAAACTTGATCTTTCTAACAGAGAGAAAGCTCGGAAGTAGACAGCTTTGTCCTCTGGCAAGGTCTGTGGCCAGCTGATTTATTTGTACCTTAGGTATCTTATTCGGTTCCCAAAGCAAGGGAAGGCAGCTGAAACCACTGTGCACGATAATGTCAAATGTTATCTCCAGAGAGGCCAGACTGGCCACCTCTAGGGAAATGCTTCTCCTTTTAATGTGGATTTAGATGTCAGTATCTAAATTGACAACTGCTAAAAATTGCTACTAATTCCTGAAAAGCTGTGTGTGTGTGTGTGTGTGTGTGTGTGTGTGTGTGTGTGTGTGTGTGTGCTCGTGTGTATGCTTATGTGAATTCTGTGGTCCAGTACATCTTTACAGAAAAATAGAATGCTTTAAAAGGGGGGGGAGGGGGCGTGTTTTTTAACAGCATAGCACCAGAGGGATCTCCATGAAAAGACCCATGAAACCAGCCTCTGACTGCCAAGGCCCAACCCAGAATTCTCTGTATAGCTCCTCCTTGAACAATTCAAACTGACAGAAACTATAGTGAGAGGATTTTTTGCTCTGAAATCTCCACTTTGGGGGTGGGAGAGCAAAGAGGATGATCTTTGAGATGATGCTCCAGAAGTATTAGGACTGGCTGAAGCATACATTGTAAGACTTACGTGGCTTGGTTGGAACGGAGTTCAGTTGGTAGAGTGTTTGCCTAGTGTACACACAGCCCTGGATTCAATTCCCAGTGCTATGTAAACTAAATGTGGTGGTGTATTGTAGGTCTGTAATCCTATCACCAGGGGTGTGGAGGCAGGAAAATTCAAGATCAAAGTCATCCTCAGCTGCATTGCAAGTTCAAGACCAGCCTGTTGGGAAAGGGTAGGAGGTAGTTACAAAGAAAGAAAGCATGTGTCTCCTCAGCAGAGGAGACACATGGTAGGCAATGCATTTGAAGTGGCTCCTTGAGGGCAGAAGGGAGGACAAGAATGGAGAAGTATGGATCTGCTGCGCATAGCTGGCAAGTGCCAGCCCACCCAGGACCTCCAAAGTGAAACTGGTCCTTAAAAGGAGCCAGTGGTAGGCAGAGATTCACGCTGTCTTGTTCACTGACTCGCTGAGAAGATTGTCACCTCCATTCAGAAGCTCAAATGGAACTGAAGGAGTGATCAGCCGGCTGGCACTTATAATCATCCCACTTAGAAGAATGATTTTTTTATGTATATGGATGTTTTGCCTGCATATACATCTATGCACTGTGTGCATGTCTGATACCCTCAGAGGCCAGAAAAGGCATCAGATGCAGCAGATTCCCAGAGACTGGGGTTCCAGAACGTTGTAAGTTATCCTATGGGTCCTGGGAATTGAACCCAGGTCCTCTGGAAAGCAGCCAGTGACCTTACCCAATAAGCCAACTCTTTAGACCCTGTGAGAAGGATTTTTTTTTAATTAGATATTTTCTTTATTTACATTTCAAATGATATCTCCTTTCCCGGTTTCCCCTTTAAAAAACAAAAACAAAAACAAAACCTTCTACTGAGAAGGATTTTTAAGAGAAAAAGAAATGTGTGGAGAATTGAGGATGGATGCATAAAGCCAAAATATATGGGAAGTGGGTTAAATCAGCAAAGGAAAGAATAATTTCTACTTTTCTTTTTTTGCCATTATTTATTTATTTTTATTTTTTATATGCATTGGAGTTTTGCCTGCATGTAAATTACCTAGAACTGGAGTTATAAAGAGTTGCGAGCTGCCATGTGGGTGCTAGGAATTGAACCTGGATCCTCTGCTGGAACAACCAGTACTCTTAACCACTGAGACATCTCTCCAGCCCCTAACTTCTTTTCATACTTTTCTATCTCTTTTTAAAACTCTGACTTATATAATAGTTATTATTTAAATAATGGGTATTTTAATGACTAAAACAAAAACAGGGGCTTTAAAAAATAAAACAGAGGCTTTAAAACAATGTCACTCTTATACAGGGTGCTCATCTACCATGTACAAGATTCCTCAGCACCATAAGAAAACAAACAGAACCCAAAACTACAGCAGTCTTAAAAGTAAAATTCTAAGTCAGAGGAAATCACTTTTTACAGAAGTTAACTTGTGTGAAAATCCCAACAATGCTAAGACAGTATATATGTATATATGTAGGACAGTATATGTGTATATACATAGGATTGTATATGTGTATATATGTAGGATGGTATATAGGTATATATAGGACAGTATATGTGTATATATGGGGCTGTATATATGTATATATATAGGACTATATATGTATATATGTAGGACAGCATATATGTAGTACAGTGTGTATATATGTAGGACAGTATATGTGTATCTATATTTATGTAGGATGGTATATAGGTATATATGTAGCTATATAGCACTGACAGTGGCAGGTTGTTGTGACTCCACCCGATTTCACACATGGAAATGCCAAGGCCCTTGGCGCTCCACTAGAACCCAACAATGAGTTAGTGGATATATAAAGCACTAGACACTTGACAGCACTGAGTGAAGTCTCCATAAGTAATGTCATTAATACTCTGATTATTGCCCACTACTTGGGAGTTGTCCCAACCACACAAGAGGCCTTGCACGTTACCCAGTTCTGACTGATCTTGATCAGCATGAGTCAGTGACCAACCAAGGATTACTACTGCAAAAAAATCCAAGCTCTTCTAAAGCACAGTCATGTCCTGAAGATGGGAGCATGGCTCATTCTCAAGTGTTTCCTCAGGACAGGCAGAGGGTATCACATCTCGCAACTTCACATTCAGAGAAGTACTGCTCCATAAGCATGTATCCCCCAAAAGATGCTCTACCCCACCTTCAACAACATCCTTAATGAAGAGAGGATGCTTGAGACCCCACACTTCTTGGCTTCCTTCTTCTCTTTTCTCTTCACAAATCTCCTCCCTAACGTCCCCTGTGCTCTTCCAAAAGAAATGGCACTAAGGGACAATTTTCAATCCTGCCCATATGAAAGGGACACTATATACTACTAGGACATGACTCTCTTTTCTAGAATCTTTGTCTAGCTCACCATCCATGTCACATATGCCCTTAAGGCCTGTTCCACTAAGCCAGGCTTTGAGAGCAGTCCCCCTTATATCCCCCTTATATCCCTGGGTCCCAGCTGCGCACGGTCCCAGCTTTCCAGGGTGCATTAGCTCCAGACAGTGAGAGAGGAAGAATGTGGCTCCTTCCAGCCCCTTCTCAATAATTCATGAGGCTCAAAGGGGGGGGGGGGAGGCATGGGGGCGTGTTCTTTTCCTCCAACTTGAGGCGAGCTGTCTTATCAGCAGGCACTGAGTAACACAACTACAACTTTGCAGCTGAGGAAGTCCCATACCCCCACCCCACAGACCTAGTTCTTTCTGGTTACATCACTGGCTATCCATATGCAGCCCCCAGCACACCTTGTATGCTGGACCCCTGCTTTGCCTTCTTAGCTGATTCACATGAAATGATATGAAATGATTCTTTTTGTTGCTGCTGTCTGTTGTTGTTGTTTTTCGGGACATAGTTTCTCTGTGTAGCCCAGGCTGTCCTGGCACTCTATCTGTAGACTAGGCTGGCCTTGAACTCACAGAGATCTGCCTGCCTCTGCTGCCTGAGTGCTGGGCTTAAAAGCATGCACCACCTCACCCAGCTGCGAAATGATTCTTTAGTAAATGTGAATTTTGTTAAACACCGAACCCCAGAATTCTATTTCATAGACTCACTAGTTGTGCACACTGCATAAAGCTGACACACTGATGATTCCACAATTAACAACACTTCTCTAAAACCACCCATCTGAGCTGGGTATGGTGGCACATACCTTTAGCCCCAGCACTCAGGAGGCAGAGGCAAATGGATCTCTGAGTTCAAAACCAGCCTGGTCTACAAAAAAGAAAAAGAAAAAGAAAAAGAGGGCTGGAGAATTGGCTCAGCAGTTAAGAGCACTGACTGCTCTTCCAGAGGTCCTAAGTTCAATTCTCAGCAGCCACATAGTGGCTCACAACCATCTGCAATGGGGTCTGATGCCCTCTTCTGATGTGACTGAAGAGAGCAATGGTGTAATCATATACATAAAATAAATAAATCATTTTTAAAAAAGGAAAAAAAGGCAAGCACAAATTGCAGAATAAACTACTACCTGTTGAGTTAACGTTACAAATGCACGTTACTGTCTTTACATTCCTTATGTTGCTTCAGAGTCTGAAAAGGTTGCCACGGGCCAACACTGCTTTTCAGTCTGCTATATGGAAGCTCTGGGGGCGGACCCAGTTTAGTCACTTGCACTGGTTCTGTTAGTGCCTCTCTGCGGTGCACTCTTAAGCCATCCAAATTCACTAATTCTCCTAGGACCCTGGAAGAGAGATCAGGTCAGCCCACTTGGCAGAGACAAGAGTCTCGGACTTAGAATCTATAGCTGCTGAGAAACTTTATTCATCATCTATTCTACATCCTCGGTTCATAGAGGAAGAGCCTGGCCTGTGGCGGCAATAATAATTATTGTTTAGTGAGAATAATTACTATGTACTTAGTCGTTTACAGTTAATCAAGCACTTTCATGTGTAGCAGATATTTACTGAACTAGAATAGAAGGGAAGACCTGAGAACATGGTGGTCACGGAGAATCTTAGCACTCCCTGGTCTCCATATTTCCACCCTGTGTGTGGGAACGTTTGGGAGATCCCTTTGGCATCCTTGCCGCCTCTACCTATAAAATGGAAGGTCGTCTCGGATAGACCTCCATCTTTTCACACTGGATATCTATCACAGTGATCATTTCCTGCCTGTCTGTGAAGTGCTCAGTGGTTCTCAGCCCTCCTAACGCTGCAACCCTTTAATACATTTCCTCATGTTGTGGCCCTCAGTCGTAAAGTTATTTTCATTGCTACCTCATAACTCTAACTTTGCTTCTGTTATGAATCATAATGTAAATATCTGATATTTCCGATAGTCTTAGGCAAACCCAAAGGGTTTGCGACTCACAGGTTGGGAACCACTGGTAATGGACTTTAAGCCAGAGGGAAAGGTAATGTCAGGCCTAGGCCAGCTGTCATAACCTACCACATTTGTCACCTGGCCTCCTCATCCCTCACTATATGGACACTGTGTGGAGCACAAGTCTCACCTCCATGGGCAGTTTCAAAACATTCATTCATTGACCCATCGTGTGTGTGTGTGTGTGTGTGTGTGTGTGTGTGCGCGCGTGCACGCGGGTGTATTGTGTCAGCACACAAGGTTCACACTCTAAATTCCTAACTAAGGTCCTAAGCCTGTCTCCCCAAGGCTGCTCAGCTGTGTAATGCATCTTTAGGTCTAGCCTCTAATAGTGGTCTCTGATTCGAGGGTCAGGATCCTTGGCAAGACTCCCCAGGCACAGAGCAGATCAAGGAGCTTCTCACCGGCGGTGCAGAGCAGAGCATTGCCCTTGGTCTCTGTTTATATGCTGTCCAATGGGTGTCGTGGGATGTAGGGACTGTGTCTGGTTATCCTGAGCGAGTGCTGTCACTGGGTTGTGGTTATCAGTACAGCCTTGGGTGGGGTGGGGTTCCTAAATAAGCTACTTTTATAGGTCTAAAGGCATTTTTTTTACTACGTTCATTACAGTGTGTTTATGGGGTATGCATGCATGTGCGTGTAGAAGCCAGAGGTCAACATGGGGTGCTTTCTACCACTCCCTATCTCATTTTTTTCTTGAGATAGGGTCTTTCACTGAGCCTGGAGCTCATGCATTGGCAAGACTAGATTACCAGAAGCCTCAACAACCATCGTGTCTGTCTCTCCAAAGCTAGGAATACAACTGTGAGCTGCTTTTTATGTTAATGCTGAGGATCCAGACTCGGCCCAGCATGCTTGTTCAACAAGCACTTTACCGAATGAGTTGTCAGTGCAGTCCTGCATATAAACCTGGGCTTTTTTTTTTTTTAAAGGAAGAATTATTTGGAGTTTAAAGAAGCAAAACAAAAACAAATCAATAAAATTTCAAAGCTTCCTCTACAGCGACTCTCCCACCACCCCACCCTAAAAAAGGTGGGCCTGCAGATAGATGTGCGAGGAGCAGCTGAAGCACGAGAAAAGCTGAGGGTTCTGGTATGGATGGTCTTGCAGGAAAATTGGACTGAGAATTTGCGGAGTCCCAGATCAAAGGGGCGCAGGGCGCCAGCAGGGAGCGCTCGCAACCGCCGCGGCTCCCGCCTCGTCCCGGGCCATCGCGGAGCAGGTCCTGGAAGCTGAGCAGGCAGTGTAGAAAGTCAGGACGCTCACAGATAGACCAGCCTCTCGCCCTTTGAACTGTCCCCTCCCCTAGCAGAGTTCAACCCAGCCCTCAGGCCTGAGCTATGCAGAAAGCGGGACTGCTGCTACGTGGCTGGACTCGAGCGTGGAAGTCGGTGAGGATGGCCAGCTCCAAGTTGACTCGTCAGAACCCACTCGCGAATAAGGTGGCTCTAGTCACAGCCTCCACCGACGGGTGAGTACCAGAGTCAGAGTCTCCATCCAGAAACAAGTACTCTAACTCCTGGACTGTTGTCCTTGAGTCTCAGATGCGGCCAAAGACACCACCACCACCACCACCCCTGGGGGGGAGAAAAAGGAAACCCACATCGTGGACCTGAAATAGCTCCGAATCCCCGACCTGGCCCTGCCACCCGCTAGCTCTTGTGCCACTGCTGCCTTCAGCTTTGTGACAGCTCAGCGCTGCCAGGTAGACCCATGTCCCCGTGCTTCTGGGCTGCCCCAATCGACAGCTCCACCTAGAGTCTGGGAAGACTTCAAACCAGACTCTAGGCTTCAAAGCTCTGCTGCTCTTGCTCCCCAGTGTCCTCACTCCTTACCTAGATCCTGTGCCCAGATCTTTACTTCCGTCTGTATATTTTGGCCTCCGTGCCCACCACTCTCAACTATCCAGTTTTTTTAATCCTCACAGGATCTTGCTAGATAAGCTCCTTGAAAATCTGGAATACAGATGTCTATGAAAAGCTAACATCTGACTATTATAAAATATGTAATTGATATTTACATTTTGAGCCATGCTTTTTGGTGAAGGACTCCAAATATAACAAAGGATAGAACTTTTAGGTTGTAGTGTGGTAAGAGAGATATTTGGGAATATGGGCTCCTTCTGGCAAGGCCAACAAGCCATGGCAACGACTGAATGTTCACCCATTTCTCTCTCCTCTGTATCAAAATGTTCACCCATTTCTCTCTCCTTCTGTACCAAAGCTCGAATACTGGGAAAGCAAGAGTCCAAAGCTGAAAGTCTGAAGGCAGAGCCCATGTGTGCAGAGGCCTTGACAGTGTGTCTCCTTTGCCCCTTGCAGGATCGGCTTTGCCATCGCCCGGCGTCTGGCTGAGGATGGGGCCCACGTGGTCATCAGCAGCCGCAAACAGCAGAATGTGGACCGTGCAGTGGCCACACTACAAGGAGAGGGTCTGAGTGTGACTGGCATCGTGTGCCATGTGGGGAAGGCAGAGGATCGAGAAAGGCTGGTAACGACGGTGAGCAGGCAGGATATGGGTGCTGGGTCAAGGCGTGGCAGAAGGGAGGAAGCTTGTGCCTTCCTGCCTGGTTTCTAAGACAGCATTGGTGAGATGCAACCCATGCTGACCCCTGCCAGCATTCTAATGCTCACACCTAAACTAGTCCACCAATGGTGTTTTAAACATTCATTTCATTATGTTTCATTCTGAGTATGGTAAGGCAGTACTTGTTAGTGTGGGCACCTGTGGAGGCACCTCTCAAATCCTCTAGAGATGGAATTACAGGTGGCTATAAGCCACCTAATGTGAGTGCTGGGAACCGACCTTGGGTCTTTTATGAGAAAAGTATGTCCTTTTACCTACTGAACCATCTCTCTAGATTCTTACCAATAATTTTTATGGTGTACCCTTTTCTGTTACATCTGCATCCCAAAGTCTAAACACAACCAGATTCTCCCAGCCAGAGACTCAAAAGCCACTCTGGTCCTTGCATTATACCTTAGACATTCCTCACCTGAAAATGGTTGCTCCTGGTTCCCTGGTCTGAGTAAAGAAATGTTTTCCTGTTCTTTGGCTCATAGAGCTCATGGGCACTGGGAAGAGGCATTTCTCTGTGTTTCATTCACCTACTATGAACCATTTCTTGTGTTCAGAGCCTTATGTGGGTTTTTTTGTTGTTGGCATTGGTTTGTTTTGACCTGGAGCTAGAATGGTATGTAATTCATTTTGCACCCCTGTCTAGCCATGAACTTGTTCCCCCAGTGCTGGAAGTACAAGTGTGGGGCTATTGTACCAAGGCAAGGACTATTCTCCCTGTATTTACAGAGACTGTATCATATCATCATCCAGAAAGGAAAAACCTGTGATTCAGGCCAGGCCTACCCTTCTTTCAGTGCCTACAGAGCACCAGAAACATCCTCCCATTTATGTAGTGCCAAGCCTTGGGTACCCATACAGACTTTAGTCTAAGCCAGTGTCAGACTTGACACTTGGCACCGGTCTCCAGCTACATAAGAAAATATAAATCAAGCTGCAGAGAAGGCATGTCTTCCCCCCAAGTTTCAGGGTGTACACTACTCCCCAAAATCCAAGGGAGGACCTACCAGCACAGAGAAAGCACAGCTTATGTGAACACATCGGACAGTTGGCAGAAATAATGTGGGCAGCCTTCTTGGAAAAGGTCACACATTTGACCGAAGTGTGACAGATAAGACAATTCCATTTTTTAATTATTTATTTTTATTTTATATATATGAGGTTTTTGCCTGCATGTGTGTCTCTACACTATGTATGTTCCATGCCCATGGAGGTCAGAAGGTGACGCCAAATCTCTTGGAACTGGAGTTATAGGTTGTTGTGAGCCACCATACAAATGCTGGCTACCAAACCAGAGTTTCCTGTAAGAACAGTCAGTGCTTGTAACCACTGAGCCATCTATCCAGCCCAAAGATAATTTCATTTTTAAATAACTGTGGATAAAATCTTAAATGAGCATTGCAAAGGGTCAAATTTGAATCTGAGAAAGTTGCATTGCCTGGCATAAGCTGCTGGGAAAGCCTGGGATTGTAGTGTTTGTCCTTGGAAGTAAAGGCCAATTGGTGACAGCCATTTAACACACATACACATGCACATGCACATGCACACACATGCATATACACACTCATGCACACACACGCACCAGTGCTGGGGTCAAACCCAGAGCCATGCACAGTATCATGTCAAAATCCTATGAGATTGGTAGGGGCCCGGGAAATGTTTCAGCTATTTAATGTCTTGCTCTATCAAGGACTGAGCCTAAGACTCCCAGGCCTACATAAGTCCCAGGTGTTTCTGGGTGCTCAGAAGAAGGGATACCCAAAGCAAGCTCTAGGTTTGATGGACAGACACTGACCCAAAAGAAAAAGGTAGAATAGCAGCCAAGGAAGATTCCTGACGTCAACCTCAGGCCTCCACACGCATGTGCACCCGCATATGAACATGTAAATACACAGGTAAAGAAGAAAAGCCTTATTAGGAAACCATGTTCTGGCCCTCAGCAAGTCCACCTAGCTGATCCTGCTGCCCTGGCTCTGAAGTGGAGCTCGAGTCAGACCTTGAGGAGTGAGTGGTACTAGGTAGCTAGGATGAGGTTGGGGCTCCAGGGATCCTGATAAATGAGCAACCAGCCAAGGACTGAAGGGAAGAGGGGAGCCCTGTCCTCAGCCAGAGCTAGACCTGTGGGAAGATAGCTACATGGGTGGGGTTCAGGGACTTCCATGGCCTCCCAAAAAAGTGTCAACAGTTGTGAAGCAAGTAGAACACACATGAAGCTTGGAGCAAGATGAAAGTGACTTTTAAAAGGATAATCTGGCAGTAGTGACAATTAATGCAGAAAATGCCAGATCAAGAACATCAGTGAGGAGGCTGTTGGCTGCCACCTCGGTCTAGAGCAGTGGGTAACGAACCAGTGTTGGGGGTTGGTGAGATGGCTCAGCGGGTAAAAGCACCAACTGCTCTTCCAAAGGTCCTGAGAGTTCAAATCCCAGCAACCACATGGTGGCTCACAACCACCAGTAATGAGATCAGACGCCCTCTTCTGGTAGCTGTCTGAAGATAGCTACAGTATACTTATTTATAATAATAAATAAATCTTTGGACCTAAAGTCAATTCCCAACAACCAGATGAAGGCTCACAACTATCAGTACAGCTACATAAAATACATATACATAAAATAAATAAATAAATCTTTTTAAAAATCTATTTAAAAAAAAAAAGAACCAGTTTGGATTACTCAAGATACAGTGTGAAGATTTTTCTAACCACATGTTACATTATGAAATGAGAATAGGAGACACAAGTCTCACACACACAGTATACTCTCACATAGACACATACACATACACAAAAAAATCTTAAAAAAAAAAAAAACTGACTGGGCAGTGGTGGCGCATGCCTTTAATCCCAGCACTGGGGAGGCAGAGGCAGGTGGATTTGAGTTCAAGGCCAGCCTGGTCTACAGAGTGAGTTCCAGGCCAGCCAAGGCTACACAGAGAAACCCTGTCTTGAAAACAAACAAACAAACAAAGAAACTGTTGGGAAGGCTGAACAACGGACGTCAGGGTAGAGAGTCACAGGATGACCATCAGCAGTTTGAGGTGTTCTCCTGTGTCTGCTGTGTTCCTGCAGTGTGAATAGATGTTCCCCAAAGGTGACTGCAGCTCACTGCCTCCCACTCTGCACCACAGTTCAACAGTCAGTGCTGTGGTGGCACAAGTCAGGCCCCCCCACTTGATCCTATTTTGTTTTAAATAAACAGCTGTCTAAACAGACCGGTCCAAGGCACACTAGTGTGGTGATCGAACCGTTTAGAGCAAAGTCTGAGTGTCATCAACGTGATCTTTCCTCTTCTGACATTTTGGAGGATGGCTTTTTATATTGAGGATTGGGGCTGTGAGGCAGGGTCTTGTTCTGTAACTCAGACTGCCTTAAACCTGTGACTCGCTGCCTCAGCATCCCTTGAGCTGGGATCACAAGCATAGACTCTCATACTCAGTTTCTCATGAACGTGTATGATGCTCAGTCAACAAAGACTTCTCCCCTGTGTGTGCAGACAGGCGTGAAAGGGGAGGGAGACAGAAGCCAGAAGACAGCAAACACTCTCTGGCTCAGTCCACTACCCTCTCCCCTTCCCAGACAGTCACAGAGCATGGCACACATCACTTTCCTTCTGTTCTGTTCTTGCCTGTCACATGTCAGCAGGCTTTTCTCATGGAGCGAAGAAGGCAGGCGACAGAGACTTTGGGCTACCAACATTTAGAATGCATGAGCAAGCGCATTGGTAGTGGTTTTAGTGGGGTCTATAACTTTAAATTTTTGTTAAATGAACACGTTGACAGCCTGGGTATTCCTCTAGCAGTGTAGAAACAACTGAGCTTAGCACCTAGTTAGCAAGAATAATTAGTTAAAAGGAGAAGCTGGCAGATGGTGCGCATTGTTAATGACACCCCTCCTTTGCCAAATTGTAGGCACAAAGTTGATGGAGGGCCCATTACATGCTATTTGCCCAAGGCTTCAAAATTGCCAGGTCTGGGCAAATACAAAGCCTGGTTTTAAAGTGGCTTCTAACTCCTGACAATGCTTGTTGGCATGCTCTCCCTGGCCTTCACCGCCTACTTACAATTTACTGAGAAGGTGAGATACCATATCCTTTCTTGGCTTTCTCAGCTTAAGCCTCAGTCTCTGCCTTGCCTCTTCTGTACTTCTGGGCCAAAACAGAGAAGAGAAGATGATATCAAAGCTGAGCGTGAAGCTGCTTCAGAGCCAGGCTAGTGTCTTCACTAGCATAAGGCTCCTGCACGGCTGCTTCATAAACATCCCGACTGGCTCGAAGAAGGCTCCTAGGAATCAGCTGTCTGCCAGAGTCGGAGTCTGACTTCAGTTCAGCCATCACTTTGTAACCTGAGGAGGCAGACAGGATCCTCTTAGCTTTCCCAAACACCAAAAGAGCGGGCCTTCCCTCTCATAGATGCCTCTACAAAATGATTGCTGGGTTACAACCTTGAAAAATGAACTTCCCCAGACCTAGGTGTCATCACTTGCACCATGAGGAAGCTGGGCCAGAACGATCCTTTCCCAGGATCTCTCTTCATCCAGGTACATGTGGACAGGCCAGCTTCTAGGTCATTGTAACATATTCAAGGAAAATGAGCAGTAGGTGCTTGAGGAAATGGGGCTGGACCTAAAGAGGAGGTCTAGAAATAGATTTGAGGAGAGAGATGAAGATAGAAGGATGCAGGAGATCACTAAAAAGAAGTATAGAGGAAAGAACGAGGGGTCAGAGACGCCCTTCAAAGAACAGGCAGGTTGGGGTTGGGAGACACATAGAAATAATGGCTTCAAAGGTCATCAGACCTTAGGGGAGCTTCGAGAAAAGGCATTTGACAACTGCTCCCAAGAAGAAACTCCATATCAACGTTGACAAATGAACATCCTTCTCTTAGCTGCAGCCCTGACTCATGACTTCTTCCTCTCTAGGCTCTGAAGCTTCACCAAGGGATTGATATCCTGGTCTCCAATGCTGCTGTCAATCCTTTCCTAGGAAATCTAATGGATGTCACAGAGGAGGTGTGGGACAAGGTGAGAGGAGATGAACACAGCTGGGGACTGGCCTCCGCACACGCTTGGCTGGCCTGGAAAATGCCTCGCTTTCCTCCAGGGCATGTGTGGAGGGCTCACCCTGTTGTGGACTTGTTAAAGCATTTGTGAGGGTTAGCATCCAATGTCCTGCCCCTCTCTCATATCATGCCTGGCACAGGAATCTCTTAAGAAGAAAATTTAGAAGAAAGCCAAGTGTTGAGACATACACTTGTAATCCCAGTCCTTAGGAAGCTGAGACAGAAGGGTCACTGTAAATTTAAGGTCAACATAGACTATATGGTGAGTTCGAGACTAGCCTGCACTATATACTATAAAGCCCTGTATATAGACTATACAAAGTGCTTGCTGTAAAATCATGAAAGGTAGACATCAGACCTCCAGTATGCCTGTCATCCCAACATTTGGGAAAACAAGACCATAATGTGCGCTTACTGACCAGTCAGCTGAATCAGTAAGGTCTAGGTTCAGTGACTGACTCTGTCTCAAAAGCCAATAATAAGTTAGAGAAACCTAGCTCACTGTAGTATATAGGTCCAGGCCATGACCCAATTCCAGGTTCTCCCTCCTTGGGAGAAGTACAAAAATTCAGCTCAAAACCAAAGCAGGCAGTCTTGAGAGGTCAAACTGCCTGTGGACTGGCTGGGTAGGAAATGAACTGGCTTTATTCTGCCTCACCTAACCTGATGTGCCATCATCTATTTAATTGAACTGTGAGAGGCACCCACTCAATCTTGAACCTAAGTGGTTCCATTGTTAGATCAACCCGAGGTCTCTATCAACTCTAACAGGTGTTTTCAGGGAACGTGTGAGGCCTCATCGTTGGGCCCCTGTGACGCCTTTCTCATGTTGCCTTCCTCTCTGTTGCCTTCAGGTTTTGAGCATTAATGTGACAGCTACAGCCATGCTGATTAAAGCGGTGGTGCCAGAGATGGAAAGACGAGGGTACCGATACTGAGAGGAAGCTCGGGTGAGGTGGGCCCACAGGGGCAGCACTCTTCATGCTGAAGGGAGTCTGCTCTCTTTCCTTTTTAGAGGCGGCTCGGTGGTGATTGTGGGCTCCGTAGCAGGCTTCACTAGATTCCCCGTGAGTACCCATCTCTCCTGCCTGCCTTCCATCCTACACCATCACCCCTCCAACTCCCCAAAGAAGTATTTTAGCATCAGCCTACCAAGTCCTCTCCCACAAAAGAGACACCTTGCTTCCATGAACCTCCATGAGATTACAAGGCAATCTCTGACTAGAACCTTCCCTAACAGCTGGTGCTTTTTTGGGCTCCTGCCCTTGTTGTAGATTAAGAATCTTTCCAAAAAATGACACTGCAAACTAATAAATGAACTCAACTCTCTTCTTTCCCTAGTCTCTGGGCCCTTACAATGTAAGCAAAACAGCTATGCTGGGTCTTACTAAGAACTTTGCGGCAGAGTTGGCCTCGAAGAACATTCGAGTGAACTGTTTGGCGCCTGGACTCATCAAGACTCGCTTCAGCAGTGCGGTGAGAAGGAAGAACATTGTACCCCCAGACTCCTTGAAAGGATGGGGAAGCCTAGACCCAAGTCCTAACCTACCCCCATCTTCATCCCTGCTGCCTGTGCTTCCTCATACTCCTGTCCTTACCAGACCCTTTCCCCAGGCCAGACCCCTTTCCTACTGGGCTCTACCAAGTGAAGCAGGGCCAGGAATTCAGATTGTACTCATATTGTATCCTGTCTCCTAAAGTGGATAAGAACTGAGGAGACCTAACAAGATACCTAAATAAGACTTGAAAGTATGAAGTAGAGACCGGCAGTGGAGAGGGAAGAGAATGGAGAAACAACAAGAGATGGGAATTTGAACCCTTCCCTAACAGGCTGTGGAGACAGAGCTCCCACCATTCTCTTCCCATGCTTTCCTCTTCTGTACATAAAAAGATTTCCCTTATTTTCCCCTACAGTTGTGGAAGGAGAAAGCAAGAGAGGACATCATAAAAGAAGCCATGCAAATCAGAAGGTAAACAGGTTAGAGTTGGTGTGGATAGACAGGAAGCTCTCCCCTGCTCTCAGTCCCGCAGATAACACAGCATGCGCCTTGTAGACATCACAGATTCATAGACCCTATCACTCCTGTCACCTGACCAAAAATGCTGCTTTCATTATAAAAACTAAAGGCATCAGAGCTGGTGCAAAGCAGAGCTCTTGCCCACTGTCTGCCTCTTCCGGGCACCTGTGGAGACCAGAACCCAGGAGACAGTGGTATTTGCAAAGCTCAGCCTGATGTTCCTACAACCCAGACAAAACCTCTGAGAAGCTGTACTGAAGCCCCGCACTGTGCCTGTGGGGCTTGCTTTCTTCCCTCATGGGCTGGCTGAACCACGCTGACAGTTTTGCAAGGTCTCCACAGCTCTAGGTCCACTGCCTCTCTCTGCCTTCCGGCTGTTCTAGCTTGACCCCTCAAGGACGAATGCTGGCAGTGCCTACCTCTTCACTTCAGACTTCTTCAAGTCCTCCCGAAGTCAAGCAGAGGTTGAGCATGAGCTTTAGGCTCAGTTAACAGAGTATTGCCACCCTAGAGAGCCCCAGTGAGTGATCTAACCCAAGTACCTGAATCCTGGCTGCACATTTAAAGCGCCTAGGAGAGCTTTTCAGTACTTGCTTATGGCACACTCCCAGGGACTCTTCTTTAACTGACCCACGGTTGAATTTATGCATCTGTTTTCCTTTCCTTTTTATTAATCCTTCCAGGCAACTATGTTGTGCAGAGAGGTTGGAGAAACACGAGGCCTTCCGATCCCTCACATTGTCATCTCTAGAACATACAGAACCACTGTACAAACAGCGTGATTTAGCACATTCTTAAAAAACAAATGTGTTCAGAAAAGGACAAAATAAATAGATTCCTGAAGAGGATCTGTATACGGAACCTGTACAAATGAAATGCCTTGATCATGCCATTTCCTATCGACACAGACTCTCTGACACTCGAATAGTATATATACATGGTGAAATAATTTCTTTTGAAATGTCAAATAATTGTTCACCATTTTATCAGTCTGACTTTGCATTCTGGTATCTAAAACCAGTGTTTCTATATTTAAATATAACATGGTCTTGCAGGATACAGTATTTATGCTTCTATAAATTATAACCACATAATCATAACCACTCTATTTAATAGGCAAAAAAAAAGGTTGTACACATTCTGAAAAAAATCAACTAATTTTTTTTTTAATTTTTAAAATACATATGGGTATTTTGCCTGCATGTATGTCTTTGTGCCATGCATGCCCCTGCCCCTGTAGGGCAGAAGAAGGCATCACACACCCCTGGAGTTGGAGTTTTGGACCGTCGTGAACTGCCACGTGTGTGTCCTGAGACTTAAACCTGGGTCCTTTGGAAGAGCAGCTGGCCAACGCTCCTAACTGCTGAGCCTTCTCACTAGCTCCCACCTGATAATTCTTAAGCAAATTTCATGCCTTGTGGGCCAGATGAGAGAGGCTAGCCTATTTGACATTTTCTCTCTCCTTGTTCCCTGTTTCCCAGGCTAGGCAAACCAGAGGATTGTGCCGGCATAGTTTCCTTCTTGTGCTCTGAAGATGCCAGTTACATCAATGGCGAGACAGTAGTGGTGGGGGGAGGAACCCCTTCTCGCCTCTGAGGATCCAGAGACAGCCTACCAGGGCAGGTGTGTGGGGAGGGCACAGTCTACCTTGCCTCTGTCACCCTTCCTTGCCACCACCTAACATCTTGTTCACCTCACAAAATCAGTTTTGCCCAGTGATAAGTTCCTGCTTTCCCTGTGGTCAAAGTGTGGTCAGATGAGCATCCTTGCTGTTGCTATGGCCTTGAAAACGGCTTTGGGGAGGGGGCGGGGAGCTGGGGGATTGGTAGTGGAAAAAGGGCTTGCTAAGAAGACTGTGGCTATTTTAGTGAAGATCAAATCCCTCTCATCCTCGTCTCTGGAGACTCTGAGGGGGAGACAGAAGGGACGGACCTGAACAGAGATGGCAATTAACAATTTATAAATACGGTACAAATAAAATGAAGGTGATCGCGCTGCTCTGAATCAGTGTGTGTTCATTTCTCAATGTGAGGTGCTTAGTATATCTGAGAAGTCTAGGCAGTGCTGAATCTCTGGATTCTCCCTATCCCTCCTCCCTATCTCCAAGGCCTGAGCTTGCCCCTTAAGGGTGGTTGTGTCTGCCTGCCGCGGAGCTGCCTGCCAGCCCTGGGAGGAGGTGGCTCGGGAACTCCCAGGTGCTACTCTTAGCCTCACACCCCCAGGGACGGTGCCAAGGACGCCACGGGGATCCCCGAGACTAGACTCTAGCGAACAGAAAAGAACCAACTCCCTCCCGCACATTCGGACAGGTCTTCTTGCAGCATCGCCCTTGATTCAGAGTTCCCTCCAGGGTCAGCAAGGACGAGCTGGACCGTTCCTGAGCTGGAAGGAGTGGGAGGGCGGGGCCATACAAAGATGACCCGGGGAGGGGTACCGAAGCAGGTAAACAAAGAAATTGAAGAATTCTGCTCCGGGTGGCCTGGGCCGTGGGTGGCACGCCAGTAGAAACGCTGCACCCCGCCCCTGACATAGCCCGGACACCAGGCGCCGCGCTCTGGGCTTCTCACGAGGTAGCCCGCGGGAGGGGTCGTCGCGAGCGCGCGCGGGGTCTCACGCGGCTCGGAAGCTCAGCGCGCATGCTCCATTGGCCAACTCTCCGGGAGGGGCGGGAGACCCAGCGCTCAGTAGCCGGGGGGAGGAGCGCTCGCGCAGCCGCCCCTGACGGGAGCGGGCTCCGCCGCTACTGCAGCGCTCAGCGCCGGGCCCTGCCGGAGCCGGGACTAGCATGTGCGGCGCCTCTCGGGAGGCGGCGGCGGCGGCGGCGGCGGCGGCTCCTCTGCAGCAGCAGCAGCGGCAGCAGCGGCGGCCGCCATGGCCAAGGCCAGCGTGGAGCTCACCCGCGAGCTGCAAGGTACGAGGTTGCCTTCATCTCCGGACGCCCGGTCCGCGAGCATCCAGACCCAGTGCTTTCCTGCGGTAGCCCCCAGCCCGGCGCCTCCCACCCCCCTCACGCACCCTCGCTCTCAGGCAGTCCCTTCCTCTGTATCTCAGTCCTAGCTTTGCTTTCCGTAGAGCATCCTTCTCTGCCCCACTCGCCTCACCCTATCAGAACCTTCCTGTCCCGGAGCCGCCCGTCCCGCTCTTCGGTGACAGGAGCAGTTCCCTGGCGCTCTTGGGGGCTGATTCTCAGCGTTCTTGACCCACCCCTCCGCAAGGCATCCAGTCTTCCCTCGGAGAGTCCCAGCTTTCCCCCACCCTCGCCGGGCGGGGCCAGGCGTTGGGAGCTGCCCCTGGTCCTGAATGCTGCTTATCTCAACACCCTCCCTCCTCCGGGCCCCGCCCCGGAACTGGCCCTAGAGAGGCCCCTAAGAGCCCAGCAGCGCCTAGGCCAGTGGGGCATAGGAGGGAGTCCGAGCAGAGGCCCCGACTAAAGCTAAAACCAAAAGCTGGGTTTCTGCGGCTCATTTCCCACAGCCCCCATCCCAGCCTGCCCCCTTCTCCTTACCCACCATCCACATCTCAAGATCTCTCTGGACCAGTGATTCCCAGATGTATCTCCTCTAATTCCGTGGCCCCCCTCCCGCCCCCAACTCCCAGCACTGCCACAACCCTGATCCTCAAAGGCAGGAGCACAGGCTAGCCCATGCAGAAAGCAGGACGCTCAAGGATACTCAGAGCTCTATTGCTGGAGATCTCTGACACCTACACATGCACTTAGAAGCACAGTCACGAGATGTTTGTACACACATCTTATACAAACTGCACCCCTACCACATCTATGCACACTCTGTCAAACACACACACACACACACACACAGAGAGAGAGAAAGAGAGAGAGAGAGAGAGAGAGAGAGAGAGAGAGAGAGAGAGAGAGTAGGATAATTGGATGGGTCTGTCAGAAGATGGATATGGGCTCACTGGAACATTAAATCCTTCTCTCACCCCACCCTCCACACAAGAACTGTCTGGCACTCTTCCCCTTTCATATGCAAGCCAGCATTCATTCACACTTTCCTGTCCCCACAAATGCCATACTCGGGTTCCCTGGCATCAGCAGAAGACAGGCATACAGCCATAATAAAAAGTAGAATCTCATACCCCAGAGCACCTAGGATACAGTCAAGGGACATTGCCATCCCCGACTCCCAAACCCCTACACACACACACACACACACGGGGGGGGGGCCTCACTGTGTATGTGTTTGTGGTTACTGTAGTGCATGGGTGGGTGGGAAAATCCTTCACATCTTCAGAAGTGTAAGGCACATGTTCCCACAGACAGTGTCATTCAGCAACTGTACCCTGACTCAGGGACACCAGGATCCAGAGTTTTCTCCCTACTTTTTCCCCAAAACAGAGTCACCCACAAAGTTCCGTCTCTGCCCCATACTTCCTTGTCTAGTACCTATGTGTCTCTGTTTCTCTCCTCTCATCTGTCCCTCTCTGGAGAGCGGAGTCAGGGTGGGGGATAAGAAAAGTTCTGAGCAGGTCCTACCCATCTGCAGACAGCATCCGGAGGTGCCTGAGCCAGGGGGCTGTGCTCCAGCAGCATCGTGTGAAACTGGAGACAAAACCCAAGAAGTTCGAGGACCGAGTGTTGGTGAGAGCATTGGTCCTAGGAGAGGAGAGGAAATATTCAAGGGAGGTGGGCAAGAAAAACAGCCAGGGTGGTACCAAAGAGACAAGGCCTAAGGAAGAGGGCAGAACCAGGCTGGGTTGGTGTTTGAGGGTTGAAGATGGGCAGGAGATATGCAGGGGGTGAGTTATCTTGGAAGTGAGCTGAGGAGCTAAAAGAGGACAAAGTCCCTATGGCCCAAGAGGCTACACTAAGCTGTTAATGTTCTGCTCTGCAGGCCCTGACTTCCTGGCGTCTCCACCTTTTTCCCCTTAAAGTTCCAGCCAAGGTAAGTCAGGCTCTGGGGGTGGAGGGGGCTTGCCTGGCATACTCCCTTCAAGACTAGTGACGGGCCCTTACCAGGAGCTGAGCATCCTACCCACTTGCTCCCCATCAGGTGGAAAGTTCGTTCAATGTCCTGGAGATCCGTGCCTTCAACACACTCGGTCAGAACCAGGTGAGTACCAGGGCCCAGACCACTCTGGGGCCAACTGGAAGAAGGAATGGATGTCTGAGGCTCTGCTGCTCCCTCCCCCTCAGATCCTGGTGGAGACTGAGCGTGGCATGGTGAGCATGCGGCTGCCATCAGCTGAGAGTGTGGACCAGGTGACGCGGCATGTGAGCTCTGCCCTCTCCAAGGTCTGCCCTGGCCCTGGGTGAGTGGCAGACAAGGGGTCTCCCAAAGGATTAGACTAAAGGTAGATTTCTCCTTCCTGTCAATCTGGTCTCCTGGAACAAGAATGGTCTCTGCTCTTCCCTGGAGACTCACACACCCTAATGCAGGAAGAACCAAGAGTCTCTTTCCGCCTTTCTCCGGGACAACTTATTCATATTCCAGGTGTTTGATCCGACGTGGAAATGCAGACACCCCAGAGGGGCCCCGAGACACATCTCCCAACTCTGAAACTTCCACATCCACCACTCACAGTGTGTGTGGTAAGCAGGGGCAGCCATGAAAACATGGGTCTTGGAGCACCCTGCCCCATATCCAGAAGCCTCTGTGCATGGACTTTGCCTGAGGGGCCTTTGCCAGTCCCAAGGACTTCAGGCTCCTGGACCACAAGAGGTTTATGGCATGGAAGGATGCTCAGACATTTAGCACATTCGATGACCTTGACCATACCTTGAAGCCTGACTATTTCCCATCCCCCTCAGCAACATGGAAACCACCCATCTCCTGCCCTACAGGTGGCTTCTCTGAGACTTACGCTGCCCTATGTGACTACAACGGACTCCACTGCCGAGAGGAGGTGCAATGGGTGCGTTGGGCAGGGACTCGGCAGGGCTAGGTGGGATCCACAGGGAGGGGACAGAGGAGGGGGCTGAAGCAGATGTGAGCCACTTCCACCTCTCCAAGGATGTGGACACCATCTACCATGCTGAGGATAACCGAGAGTTCAATCTTTTGGATTTCAGCCACTTGGAGAGCCGGTAAGCAGATGGGCATAAACTTTACCCCCGAATCCTCAGACTCGGCTTGCCCCTCTCAGGGTTTCTGTTCTGGTCCTTCCCACAGCCCCTGCTCTACCCCTGAACTCCAACCATCTAGCCCACTGCCATCCACCCATCTAGCTTTCCCCAGCCCATCCATCCCATCCTTAGACTCTTCATTCTTGCCCTGGCCAATGGTTCATCTTTTGTTGTCCTATCCGATATCTCCAGAGATTTGGCCCTTATGGTGGCCGCCCTGGCCTACAACCAATGGTTCACCAAACTCTACTGCAAAGACTTGAGACTGGTAAGAATGAGGGCTGGGGGTTGGGGGGAAAGAGTAGTGTCCTTCTTGGCTCTTGATTGTAGGACCCTTCTGTCCCCAGGGCTCAGAAGTGCTAGAACAGGTGCTACATACCCTCAGCAAGTCGGGGAGCCTTGAAGAGCTGGTGCTGGACAATGCTGGGCTTAAGACGTGAGGCCAGGCTCCTCTGTGGGCAGTTGTACCTTCTTCATATAGTGTTAGAGTCATGGAACATCATAGCATGAGGCCCTGGGCTATGTCATCTAGCTCCCCTCTTTTTTAGTGGAGGCTGGTGCTTAAGACAGGCACAAACCAGACCAGAGGTCAAACGGCCTCAGATCTCAGCCCCTGGCATCCTCACAACTTAATTTTCCCCATAATGCACTTCATGTCCCACCAACTTCCAAGCAGGGTGGGCTGCCCCGGCCTTAAGACCCCAAAGTGGGGCTTTTCCTCAGCACATCCTCCTGCCCACAGGTATGGAATGCAGGATGTAGGCCTACCTTCCAGCTCCCACAGACTCCTGACTGAAAAACCTCCCTGGTCAGCCCTGAGTTGCTCCTCCACCATGGGGACCTCTAATATTATAGACCCAGCCAGACAGGCAGATAGGAGATGGGGGGCAGCCAGGGGCTGGAGACTTGGGGTTCAGCTCAGGACAAATCCTTCCTCCCCTTCCCTGAAGGGACTTTGTCCAGAAGCTGGCCGGGGTGTTTGGGGAGAACGGGAGCTGTGTGCTGCATGCGCTCACTCTGTCCCACAACCCCATCGAGGACAAGGGTGAGCCCTAGCCCTGAATCCTATGCCCCACTGCATTGCAGACCCTTATCCCAGCCCAGAGCCCAACCTAGGTCTAAATAGAGCCTTTGCAGTCTGAAGATCACCCCAAGCCCAAGCACCTCCATCCTTGACCCCAGGCCTACACCCAACTCCAGCCCCTGCCTGACCACGCCACCTCACCCACTTGCAGCCATTCACCAGCCCACTTTCTCCACTCCCCAGGTTTCCTCAGTCTGAGCCAGCAGCTCCTCTGCTTTCCTACCGGCCTCACCAAACTGTGCCTGGCCAAGACTGCCATTTCCCCTCGAGGTACTCACACCAGGACCCCTGACCCTAGATGGTACCCACACACTCCCTCACCATCCCAGGGATTGGGAAAGCGAAAGGAATCACACAGGGGAGTGGGGTGATCATCATGGATGAAGAGGATGAGGTGGGGGTGGGGGCCAACCCAGCCCAGTGCCCGCTGTGCTCAGGGCTCCAGGCACTGGGCCAGACCTTCGGGGCCAACCCGGCCTTTGCCAGCTCCCTTCGATACCTGGACCTGAGCAAGAACCCAGGGCTGCTTGCCACAGACGAGGCTAATGTGAGTCCATGGAATACAGCGTCAAACACCTACAAAAGCATGTTTGGGATTCCGGTCGGGGGCCAGGGAGCCATTCTCCCATGGTCCCTGGGGGCAGGGAGATGTTTCCCCACATTTCTCTGCCTCTATTATTTCTTTCTCAGGCCCTCTATAGTTTCCTGGCCCAACCCAACGCCTTGGTACACCTGGACCTTTCAGGGACGGACTGTACCGTCGACATGGTGAGGGGTTGGTGGAGGGAGCCAGACAGAAAGGTTTGAGAAAGTCAGGAGGGGGCCTTCCATTTCACCCTCCTTCCCGGAGCACAGACATGGATGGTGGTACAAGGGTGACTTCAGGCTCTGGCACAGTATACACTGTATGCACTTCATTCAGATCACAAGGTCACACTGGCTTTGCCTAAAAATAGACCCTCACTCCATTCCTGGCATGGGGCTATGCCCACTAGCAGGAAAGGACATTTCCCCTAACTTAAGAAAGTGCTCCTTGGAGCCAGCAGCGGCCTGTTTTACAAATACAAATACTGCCTGTGAGTCTCTCTTTATCTCTACGTTCCCCACACACACAGCGGCGCAAGCTGTGGTTTTAAAAAGCTGAATGGGCATTCTCAGTGGAGCCTCAGAGAAAGAAATACCAGGAACAGGAGGACAGGGGTCCAAGGTCTTAAGAGCCACTGTGTCTCTCCACAGCTTCTGGGCGCCCTACTTCATGGCTGCTGCTCCCACCTCACCTACCTCAACCTGGCTCGAAACAGCTGCTCCCACAGGTGGGGGCAACGGGGCAGAGAGGGATAAGTAATCCATGCCCATAGCCCTCTCGTACTGACTCCTGGGGGTCTCCACAGGAAGGGCCGGGAGGCCCCACCAGCCTTCAAGCAGTTCTTCAGCAGCGCCTACACCCTGAGCCATGTCAACCTGTCAGCCACAAGGCTGCCCCTAGAGGCCCTCAGGTTGGGTGGGTGAAGAGTTGGAAGATGCCCAGGGGGGCCATGGAAGTGTTGGGGAGGGGTAAAGGTGGGCCTACTGACCTTCCTACTACAGGGCACTTCTTCAGGGCCTCTCCCTCAACAGTCACCTCAGTGAGCTGCACCTGGACCTTAGCAGCTGTGAGGTGAGCCCCATGTCTCCCATCTCCCAGCCACCAGACCAGTGTACCTCAGTCAAGACTGGGCTCTATGCTGCCACTCCGCTCCAGAGAGAGAGACAGAGACAGAGACAGAGACAGAGAGCTCTAGCCTGACCACACCCCTTTCCCTCTGAAACTGGCCATCCAAATTCAGACTTCAGCTTCTCTCTGCCCCTAAAGAGCTATGGGTGGCTGATAACAGACTTGGCCAGCAGAGGGCAGGAGCGAGCTGTCTGCAGAGCAGCAGCTTTTGAGGGAGAGGAAACCCCCTAGGGGTGGATACAGCGTAGAGAGGTTTACACCAAGACCCGGTCTGACTTTTTTTAGCCCTTGGGTGACTAGCATGATATCTAAGGATTAAACATGCTCATCCATCCACCCGTTCTCGGGCCTTTCACCCCCCACTCCCTGTCCCTGCAGCTCCGCTCAGCAGGAGCCCAGGCCTTGCAGGAGCAGCTGGGGACTGTCACCTGCATAGGCAGCCTAGATCTGTCTGATAATGGTGAGTAAGACCGCTCCTTGAGCATAGGGGTGAAGCCCCGCCCCGAGGAGGCTTGTGTTCGCCTTGGGCCTCAAGGCCAGGACTCTCCCATCTACTGAACAGGGTTTGACTCAGACCTCTTGACGCTGGTGCCGGCCCTTGGCAAGAACAAGTCCCTGAAGCACCTATTCCTAGGAAAGAACTTCAACGTCAAGGCCAAGTGAGCACTCCCTATGCCCACAGACCCTGCTCCTGACATCCATCAGTCCTCGTGGCTTGCCGGATGACCTCTGCCCCCCCCCCTTCCCCTCCTCTAATAGCAAGTCCCCGGTCCCCTCCCCTCCTACTCTGACTCCGACTCCCAACAGGACTCTGGAAGAAATCCTTCATAAGCTGGTTCAGTTGATCCAGGAAGAGGACTGTGTGAGTGACCCGGCCTAGGAGGGAACTGTGGGCAGGTGCTTTGGAGACCAGCCCTAACCTCCATTCGCCCACTCAGTCCCTGCAGTCACTATCGGTGGCCGACTCCAGGCTGAAGCTTCGCACCAGCATCCTCATCAATGCCCTGGGCAGCAACACCTGCCTGGCCAAGGTGGATCTGAGTGGCAATGGCATGGAGGACATCGGGGCCAAGATGCTGTCGAAGGCGCTACAGATAAATTCTTCCCTCAGGTGAGGCATGCATCTCCACTCCTCGGCCTAGATTCCTGACCAGCTGACACATACGCGTCATTTTTCCCTTTTGGCCTCAGCGCTGGAACCTTGTCTGAGTCGG
>NW_022196915.1:42021269-42090463 GCF_008632895.1 Mastomys coucha
CGCACCTCTGGTCTTTACTGAGGAACCAGGGTAAGAGGTGTCGACCGGTGTTCACCCTCCCTCAGAACTATCCTGTGGGATCGGAACAATACGTCCGCCCTGGGCTTCCTGGACATTGCAAGGGCCCTAGAGAGGTGAGTAGATCAGAGCTCTGTCTTGACACAGGCCCCCAGCCTCCCTATGCCAGGACTAGGATTAAACTACCCTAGGTCTATCCCACTTCCCTAGCCTACAGGATAGGGAAATAATGAGCAAGGGGAGGCTTGGGGGCAGGGCTCCCCTCTATCGCTTTCCCCACCTAACTATCTATATATACTACTGTTTCATAGCAACCACACACTGCGTTTCATGTCCTTCCCTGTGAGTGACATCTCTCAAGCTTACCGCAGTGCCCCTGAGCGCACAGAGGATGTGTGGCAGAAGGTGAAGGGTCACGTTTTTAAGCAGGGTGAGACAGCAAGGGGTGGAGAGGCAGCGACCCACCTCCTCAACCCTGAGCCTTCCCACTCCATCCTCTCTAGATCCAGTGGTGCCTGGTGAGGAACAACCACTCCCAGACATGCCCTCAGGAGCAAGCCTTCAGGCTGCAGCAGGGCCTGGTGACCAGCAGCGCCGAGCAAGTAAACATTTCCCTCCCAGGAACAAGGGGGCATGCAGGGGACAGATGTGATGTGCTCAAGCACATGCATAGGCATCACATGGTGCCCCAGACTGGACCTGAGCAAAAAGATAATCTGATGATGGGCCCCAAATACACGCAGGCACAGAGCAGCCAAGGGGTACAGAGGACTCCAGGGGCTCAACTAGGTATTCAGGAAGGGCATTCCAAGGAAAGAAGCCGGGCCATGCGGAGGTGTCACCACCACTTCTATATGTGCACTGCATGGCCCAAAGGGTCTGCCCTCGGACCCCTGACCTTCTTGCCACTGTGCTTCAGATGCTGCAGCGGCTGTGTGGACGAGTACAGGAGGAGGTGCGGGCCCTGAGACTATGTCCCCTGGAGCCTGTGCAAGATGAGCTGCTTTATGCCCGGGACCTCATCAAGGACGCCAAGAACTCCCGGGCGGTGAGCCCTCCACAGCCCCACCCTACAGTCTGGAAAGCCAAGAAGGCTATCTAATTGTAGACCAGGAGTATCTAAGCATTGCATATGCATGTGTCCTGCTAGCCTGGGGACCTAGTGGGGCCCGATTCTGACCTCTAAAGAGACCCTCTTCCTTCCCAGCTCTTTCCCAGCCTCTATGAGCTGGGCCATGTGTTGGCCAACGATGGGCCTGTACGGCAGAGACTAGAGTCGGTAGCCAGTGAGGTATCCAAAGCTGTGGACAAGGAGCTTCAGGCAAGTTCTGGGAGGGGAAGGAGGCCATTGGTGGGAGCCCAGTGTTGACTAAAGCAGAAGTCAGAGCAAAGAGACCGGAGGGTACAAAGGACATAGAATTGAGACTCCCCCATACTCCTCTGTGCCTGCAACACCTAGAGCCGTAGAATTATTTTTTATGCTAGCCAGAGCCTTGGACCCTGACCTCCAACCCTTCCCTTTCCCGGATTCTGATCCTTGGGCTGGCTCTCCCCTGTCAGGATGGTAGGATGGAAGGGGGCACTGATCGAGGCCGAGAATCCTGGCTATCCAAGGCTCTGACACTAATGGCTGTGCGACCTCATCAGGTCTCACCGTGGGGAACTAGACAGATGGGCTAACGACGTCCACCACAGTGCTAGCGTTGGTCTTTCCCCACTCGGGACTCCGTCCTTCCTTCTTCCTCATCAGGTGATTCTGGAGTCCATGGTCAGCCTAACACAGGAGTTGTGCCCTGTGGCCATGCGGGTGGCAGAAGGGCACAACAAGATGCTGAGCAACGTGGCAGAACGTGTCACTGTGCCCCGGAACTTCATCCGTGGAGCGCTGCTGGAACAGGCGGGACAGGACATTCAGAACAAGCTGGAGTGAGAGCCGGGCATGGGGTGGGGGAGGCTGGACTTGGCCCAGAGCACTTAGGGAGTTTGGAGCTATCAGCGATGAATAATGAATGGAGAGCTTTCCATTACAAGGGATAAATCTTTAACTATTGCAGCCATGCTATTTAGGGTCTGACTTGGGTTTGCCCTAGAAATCTGGGGGCTGAGATGGATTCCAAGAGGTCAGGGGGTTCCATAGATGGGTATATGCTCCTGGATACCACACATATACCAGGAATCACACAGCCTCCTCAGAGACATGGACAAAGGAAAGTATGTAAATCGGGAATATGAATATGCCCCCTTCTTCCTACTCTTCGTTAGCTGTCTTCATTTCGTTTGGTTGTAGGTGCAACCACTGACTAAAGCCAGGGAGAGTTAGTATACGTACTGTGAAGCAGCCAACTCAAGGCTTGCGTAGCACCCAGTTCACCTAGCTCTGGGCTGTCGGCGCTCCTAACATGGAGCCTCCTTGATCCTTCCCCTCCTTCAGTTCTTCTTTGCCCATACACACCTAGGCTGAAATGATCACTGTCTGCGTCCTGCACACACGTTTGTAAAGATATGGGTGTACTGAACCCAAGGTGCTGCCAACAGCAACTGTGCTCTCTGTAGGCAGCCCAGCCAGCTGGTCCATTCTCCCACATCTGGGGAAAGCAGGGGTGGAGACCCAGGGGGTGAGGCAGGAAGTCGCTGAATAACCTTACCTCTCCCTACAGCGAGGTGAAGCTCTCCGTTGTCACCTACTTGACCAACTCCATAGTGGACGAGATCCTGCAGGAGCTATACCACTCCCACAAGAGCCTGGTAAACATTCTGAGCCCAAGCGGACCCAGGCCTTTCCTCTGCCCTGCACCCTCCTGATTCTCTAAGCCCCGCCTCCAAGATCGGGGAGTTGAGCATCTTAAGCCCCGCCTCCAGGATCAGGGAAGTGAGCATCTTCCTCAGGGTCCTGTTGATACCTGTCCTTCCTCAGGCCCGGCACCTGACCCAGCTGAGGACTTTGTCAGATCCACCAGGAGGGACAAGCCAAGGGCAAGATCCATCTTCCCGAGGCAGAGGCAGGAATCATGACCATGAGGAAACAGATGATGAGCTTGGGACCAACATCGTGAGCCGCAGTCTCCCCTCCTTGCTTTCACTTGAGTCCTCTCCCTGAACCTACGTGACTGCGCTCGCCCCTCACCTCTTGGACTCCACCTCCCTGTGCCCAGCCTCTCCTCCATGCCTGTCCAGACCACACTCTTCCCTCATTCCAGATCCTCAGCCACCTGAGACAGGGTGGACTCTAAAAAAAAGGCTTTGAGGGTCTGGTCACTTTTCGTCTCCATTTCTGCAGGACACTATGGCCATCAAAAAGCAGAAACGCTGCCGGAAGATCCGGCCAGTGTCTGCCTTCATCAGTGAGTCTATAGCCATAGTCTAAAGCAGTGGTTCTCAACCCGTGGGTTGTGACCCTTCCACAGGGGTCCCCTAAGACCATTGGAAAACACATATATTTACATTATGGTTCATAAAAATAGAAAAATAATTATAGTTATGAGGTAGCAATGAAAATAATTTTATGGTTGGGGGTCACCACAATATAAGGAACTGTATTAAAGGGTCACAGCATTAAGGAAGTTGAAAACCACTGGTCTAACCTCCTCCACACTGTACCCTTTGCCAGGCCCTCTTCGCCTTTCTCTCTTCTGCCTGTGCATTCCTTTCCTTATAACACTACTGCACCCACAGGTGGGAGTCCTCAGGACATGGAAAGCCAACTGGGGAGCTTGGGGATCCCTCCTGGCTGGTTCTCAGGACTTGGAAGCAGCCAGCCCACAGCAAGTGGCTCCTGGGAAGGCCTATCTGAGCTACCTACTCATGGCTATAAACTAAGGCATCAAACACAAGGGAGGCCTCGACCTCCCAGGACCACCCCACCAGGACCTGGTCGGCCCAGTGTAAGTGCCAATAGCCTTACAACAGAGCCAGCTTTCCTTGGCAGTGCCAGAGTGGAGGCTCTAAGTGTTAGGACCCAGATTGGCAAGGGTCAGAATATACTCGATAAGAAGAAGTCTGTCTTTTGTGTGCGCGATGGCATAAACCTATCGTCCCAGCTACTCAGGAAGCTGAGGCAGGAGGGTCACTTGAGCCCACAAATTCACAACCAGCCTGGACAACACAGTGATACATTCCCCCCTGTCTGAAAAAGAAAGGGAGAAGATGGGAAACAAGGAGGGACAGGAGGAAAGAGGGAAGAAGACAAACCTATCTTGCCAGCTAGTGACAGCGATATTTTTATTTGGGTAATGGATAAAGCTGAGAGCCTATAAGCTTAGGAAATGTCCTGTTGAACTGGCATCTAAACTCTCCTGGGGCCAAGTCCAAAGGGGAAGGCCCTGGAATGACCTGAGAGGACAGGGGATGGGACATGCTGCACCTGAGTATCCTCCCAGCAGGTGCCAGTGCCTGGGCCTCGTCAGGAGAATGGGATGGCCACCCGTTTAGATGAGGGGCTGGAGGACTTCTTCAGCAGGAGAGTCATGGATGAAAGCTCCAGGTATGGACACACTCCACCCCCAGTGCCTACACACACACACACACACACACACACACACACACACACACACACCCCAGGCTCTATAAGGGCTCCTCTGTCCCCAATTCCCAGGGGAGTCTCTCCAACAACAGTGCGAGCTTTGCACAGTGGTTCTCAATCTTCCCAATGCTCTGATCCTTTAATACAGTTCCTCATGTTGTGGTGACCCCCCCAAGTATAAAATTATTTTGTTGCTACTTCATAACAGTAATTTTGTTACTGTTACAAATCTTAATGTAAATATCTGGTATGCAGGTATCTGAGATGCGACCCCTGTGGGCGGGTTGTTCACCTCCAAATGAGTTATGACCCACAAATTGAGAAGCTGCCCTAGCCAGTCTCTCCAAGTTTCCCTAGGTTCTCCTCCTGACCCACCCACTCATCCTCTAGTTTCCCAGCCTGGGAGTCTCCTGATGGATGGCTGAAAAATATGGGGCCAGCATCTCCTGCTGGTTGTAGTCTGGCGTTAGGGACAGGTCAGAGGTGACCGGCCCCAGATGGGATACCCTTTTGCAGTATAAAACCCTGCTCTATCGCTGTCCTGCAGATTCCCCGGGGACTGTACAGAAGTCAGGTTATTTGGAGAAACTGAAAGAAGGAATGAGGGGAGGGGATCTGGGAAAAATAGAGTCAGTTTGGATTCAAGAGGCCACCCATGGTTTCTGACAGACACAGTAAGGACAGCATTCACTGCCTGAGAACAGAGCTACAGTGCAGGGAAGACTAGGCGACAGAGGAGCACAGAATGCTTATACTCAGAAAGCACCAGCATCAGCACCCCCTCCATCCTGAGCCCTGCATGCAGTACTTGTCACTAACCCACTCCCAACCCCACCCAGCTACCCCCGGACTCTGAGGACCATGCGGCCAGGCCTCTCAGAACCACCGTTGCCTCCACTCCAGAAGAAGAGGCGGCGAGGCCTGTTTCACTTCCGCCGGCCCCGGAGCTTCAAGGGGGACAGGGGACCAGGGTCCCCCACTGCTGGACTTCTCCTCCCTCCACCCCCACCTCCACCCCCAACTCAGGAGAGCCCTCCCAGCCCAGACCCCCCAAGTCTTGGCAATAACTCATCTCCTTGTTGGAGCCCAGAAGAGGAGAGCAACCTCCTTCCTGGATTTGGAGGGGCCCGGGGATCTTCCTTCTGCAGGAAGATGGTAAGTGAGCCAGAAGGGCTACACCACCACCACCCTTCCTGGCCCACACAAGGCCTCATTCCCTGATCCTAACCCAACCTTCATGGCAGAATACTAGAACTTGGAGCTCTGGAGAACACTGGCCATTCAAATTCCCTTCTTCTAGAAAATGATCCAGAATATGCTGTGTACAAATGAAGACGTTTGAAGGGATTCCCCCTAAGTGTAGGCAGGACTTCCCCCAGAGCTAGGGTCTTGCCGAGGCCTCAGACCTCCCCACAGCTCCCCTGCTGCCTAGAAAGCCTCTCATGCCTTTAACAAGAGACTTTGTTCTAGGGCACAGAGAAGTCAGAGGCAGGAGAAGGAGCCCCAGCCTCTGGGACAGCGCAGCAACCAAGGGTGCATGGTGTTGCCCTTCCTGGCTTGGGAAGAACCAAAGGTTGGAGCTTTGATGGAAAACGAGAGGTAAGGGGCCCCGGAGTGGCAAATGTAAGGTCCTGTGGGTTCATCTCACTTCCCTTATCCCTGGTGGTCAGTGGACAAAGCAAGTGCCTTCCACATTGTTCACATGGAACCCAGGGCTCATTCCTTTATCTATTAGAGCAGCTGTTCTCAACCTGAGGGTGGAAGGACCCTTTCACAGGGCTTGCCTAAAGACCATTAAGAAACACAGGTAACATTATGATTCATAACAGTGGCAAAATTACAGTTATGAAGTATCAATGAAAATGATTTTATGGTTGGAGGTCACCACAGCACGAGGACTTTATTAAAGGGTCACAGCATTAGGAAGGCTGAGAACCACTGTATTGGAGCTTGTAAAATAGGGGTAAAGCTCTTTAAATACTTGATTTTAGTGCTCTGTTTCCCAAACTTCTGTGGCTTGTGTTACAACCTTCATGATGATTTTTTTTTTAACCTCATGCATAAGCACCAAATTAAAATTTCCATAGTATTTTTATTTAAGACAGTTCCCCTTTTCAAATTTAGTCTGGACCTATTCGTTATCATCTTTAAAATCACAGGCACTTTAAAGACTCATTTCCTTCTAAAACACCTAACTATTAACCTGCCAGTATGTTCACTGGTGCACTACTCGTTGCAAACGAAGTCAAAGCATCTAGGAACTAGGAACCTGAGACTGACAAGAGCCTCTAAGAGAGAAGCTCTTTGTCAGTGGCAGTTCCTCTGTGGAGGAAACCTTCCTCACAACCTGATTCAGCTGTGCTTTTAGGGCACAGACCCGGACCAGGAGGACAGTACCCAGGCTTGGCAGAAACGGCGCTCTTCAGATGATGCAGGTGAGGTTGGCCACGCTTGCTTGCTCCTTTAGCCCATCTCTCATCAATGCATCCTAATCTCCCCATCCCTTTTCCCCTTCTGCTTCCCACCCCTTCCCCCAACTCCAGGGCCTGGAGCCTGGAAGCCACCACCACCTCCACAAAGCTCCAAGCCAAGCTTCAGCGCCATGCGCCGAGCAGAGGCCACATGGCACATAGGTACGTAAAGCCCCTTTCTTGGCCAACGGCACCGAAAGCTCAAAGAGATGAATGCCATGGTTCCCTACACTGGGGAATGTTCAGCCAAGGGGAGGTAGTGCAAAGTCAATGATGTAAATGTGTCTAAAGATACATCCAAAAAAAAAAAAAAAAAGACAAACAACCTAATCCAAATCTAGGCTCTGCAGAGCACAGGTGGTTTCCCCGGTGTTAAGGAAACATGAGAAATGTTTTGTGGATGATTCTGAAGAATTCTCTGAGACATGTGATACCCTGGTCACTGTCAGCACAGGGATGCCCTCTCTATAGCTATAAAGGAGGCCTCATTCCACACCTTACCTATGAAAGGGGGTGAGTCCAGCTGCCAGCAAATATCAGCTGTGTCAGACCTCTTCAAACACTGCAGCCCTGCTTATAACTCCTGTGCTCCTGGTTCTCAGAAAAGCGCCCTGATGAAGCAGCATTGGCTGGCTTGGAGCTCAGAGTCTTGAGTGTTAGTCCCACTCTGCCACCCAGGACCTCAAGCCAGTCATTTACTTCCTACCTTATGATTGGGTAGGAAGAGGAAGGGAATTATTCTAGATGACACATCCCGCCCCCCCCCCAGCCGCCCCCTTCTGGGTTCAGAGGACCTTCATCCTAAGAAGCCACTAAAGAAATGCTAGACAGCCCAGCATCCACTCAAGCTCCCGAAGACCCTGGATATGGCTCCTGGTGGCATCCACACAGACCAAACCTTTCTGGGAACCCAGGACCTCCCCAATTCCTACTCGTAGGCTAGGGCCTAGCAGGAAGGTCTGGTTTGGGGGCCACTGACTCCCCACTGTCCCCCCTGTTCCTTTCTGTCCTTTTCCCGCCCTCTCCTGTAGTGGCCAGCGTAAGCCTGACCAGATCCACTTCATTCTCTAAGACCAGCCAGTGCTGGGGCAGCTTCCCTGCTTTTCTGTCCCTGGCCCAGACTAGGTGTAGTATAGTATCCAAAGCAGGACTGCATCCTTCATTTAGTAAACCACAGTAGCCAGGTACTTCACTATGCACTGAGACACAGGCACAGGACCTGTCAGGTCCTCCTTCTCTTTTGTGCTCACGTGGAAACACAGGGAAACATGATAAGGCATCTCTCCCTAAGGCTCCCACTGTCTAAATCAGACTTGCAGGCAGGGCTGAAAAATTCTAGGCTGCAGCCTTGACAGGGCCCTAGGGCACTGCAGTCCTGACTAGACTGTTGGGTCTGTGGACCCAGGAGGTCTTTTATCCTGACTCTGCTCCAGTAGAAAAAAGACTGAGTCCTGCCAAACCCAGGTGGTGGCTTCAGGACAGATGAGAAGCAGTGGCTAGGACGTATGAGCATAAATAAAGACAGCAGAGATACTAGACCAAATAAGTTTGGATTGGGGATAGCGTCCTGGCCTTGCAGGGCATCGTGGGAAAAGTACCAGGATGGCTCTAAACAAATGCCATTTCTGTAGCTTCTCCTATCTGCTATTCCCCAGCTGAGGAGAGTGCCCCCAGCCACAGCTGCCAAAGCCCCAGCCCAGCTTCCCAGGATGGAGAAGAGGAAAAGGAGGGAGCCTCATTCCCAGAGAGAATGGTCCCAGCTAGGAATGCCAAGGTGAAGTCCAGATGGATGGGGACGGTGTTCTGAGGGGGCAAAGATACTGAAAGACCTAGGAATGTCAACGGTGGATGGGGAGGGTCCTTTGAAAGAGTCAGAAACTGACTGATCCAACATCTTCTTTACTCTGCTACTATAGGATCCCCCCATAGGTCCACGTCCCCCTAAGCCAGTGGCTGTGCCCAGGGGTCGCAGAGCCCCCCAGGTGCCAGGAGGCAGAGAAGAGGCTGAGAGCGGTGCTGCCCCAGGAGCCAACCAGCCTCGGCTGAGACTGGGCTCACAGCAAGACCAAGAGGAGCCAGAAGGACAAGGTCTGGGGCTTTGGTGCATACATCAGATCCCCTTCTGGACCTTAGAACAGGGACAAGCAACAACCAGGAATTGAAGCTTGGATGAGCACCCAATTCATGAGCCCCCTTGCTATGACTCATTTCAGGACCCTCTGATCAGGGCCGCCGAACAGCACCCCTGAAACCCAAGAGAACACGGCGAGCACAGTCCTGTGACAAACTGGAACCTGATAGAAGACGGCCACCTGACCCTACAGGTGTCTGTGGTGAGGCAGGTCCCCTTCCCACTGATCTGTCAAACATGGCCCCTTCGAGCCCCAACATTGGGTGGCTGGCTTTCTTTGCCCAGGAAACAGGCTTCCCTGAATTTGTCCTCAGCAGGAACCAGTGAACCAGGAACAGACTGACAGCTGCTGAACACCCTCCCCAGCCTTCCGCGACATGTGCCTCATAAGGACTCAGGCCCTATCCACCTCTGCTCTCCCATCCCATGCCAGCCCTTGTCCTACAGGGCAGCACCACTAAGAAGGCATAGGGGAGCAGGAGTGGGGACTGGAAGGGAGGGAGTGACCTGAAGCAGGGAGGCTGTCACACCTGCCTGGAGCTGCCTTGACAGAGAGCTTTGGGCAGAGGCTGTCTCTTCCCTGGGGGAAGGGTAAACCTCTGCCCCTCTATGCCCAGGGGCTCTCTCCCCACTTGTATAGAATTAAAAAGAAAATCACTGTCTGCCTCTAGTCTCTGCTGTGCAAGCTTTGCACTGTTCCCACCTCGTCCTCTTCCCATGAGCCCCCAGGGTTTGGCCACAGTTGGGGAAAGTAAAGAACAGCTCATGCATCTGCATGTGGGGTTCCAAGAGAAGATGGAGTAGCAGAGCTGCTGACAAAGGATGACAAGTCACGGGTTATTGCAGAATCGAGGCTGTAGAAGAGACGAATGGGACGGGAAAACACAGTGGTTTTTCTGGCTTTTGAAGATTGTGATAGGATTAGAAGACTCCGGTCATTGCACCAGGGAAGCCTGTGTGCATGTGTGTGTCCATGTGTGTACCTGTGTTCACACATATGTTCACTAACATATTAAATGCTATATTATCCTATGGGTACCCTTTTTAACACTTTATTTTGTGTATCTGTATGTGACCACATTGTATGTGACCAGCATGCATGTGGAGGTCAGAAGACAACTTGTGGAAGTCAGTTCTTTCTGTCTGGACCATGTGGGTCCCCAGGATCAAACTCAGGTCCTTGGGCTTAGTGGCAGTAGCCTTTTCCTGCTGAGCTATTGCCACATCTCTCCTTTAGATGATATATATTATATATAATACATTATATATGTATATAATATATGTATGTGTATATATATTATATATATACTTGTTTTCCCTGTATGTGTGTGTATGAGTGCCTGGTTTCTTTGGAGGCTAAATGAGGGCATCAGATCACCCAGAACTTTGGTTACAGATGGTTGTGAGTCATCACGTGGGTTGGAAATCCAACCCAGCTTCCCTGCAAGAGCAACAAGTACTCTAAACCACTGAGCCATCTTTCCAGACCCTGTAGATATAACTTTTTAAAATCCTTTACTTTTATCTTCTCTGTGTTGGTATTGTGCCTGTATGTATGTATGTCTGTGCATGCAGTGCCCACAGAGGCAAAAAAAGAGGACATTGGCTTCCCTAGGACTGGAGTTACAAGTGGAGTTGTGAGCAGCCATGTGGGTGGTGGGAGTTAATCCCAGGTTCCGGAAGAGCAAGCAGCCTTCTTCTCTTCAGCCCTGCCTGTGGATTCTCCTAGTAAGCAAAAGTGTCAACAACAGAGCGGCTTATACAGAACAGGTCTCTATAACATGAAAAGAAAATACTATGTTTATGCTAACCATTTCTGGTACGGCCTAACAAACATGATCTTAAAAGTCAGGAACTCCCTCCAAGCTTCTTCTGACATCCTGGATGCCTTCCTCGTTCTTCAGATTGAACCTTTATTCCCTCATTATGCCTCCATTTCACCCTGAGCATAATTTTGTGCGCTATATTTAACAGCATTCGTATTATCTTAACATTTCTGTGTGGGTCCTTCTATTTCATATGTATCTGCCTCCTCAGAGACAAGAGCTCTCCTGACTAGCCCCCGTGCCTGGCCCAATCTCTGGCACTCAGGAGGTAGTTAATAGTCTCTACCTTAATAAATAAGCAGTTTAAGAGACAGGGATGTATCCAAGTACCCTCCCCTCCCAATCACCACACCCAAATGTCTCCCCAGTGGCTTTAGCAGTCCAGAAACTGCTCAGTTCCCCTGGTCTCACTTAGAATGACTAACTTCTATTTCCTTAAGCTTTGTGCCTGGCCCAGCCCCTCCCCCAAAGATGTAGCCATAAGGGTTGGATCTGGGGGGTGGGGGGTCGGACCATTGGGTCTATCATGGCGATGTCCAGTCAATACACTGGCTGTATGCCTAGGATGAGATCCTGTGCGGGGCCATCCCATTCACATTCCGAGTTTCCCTACAAAAGGGTGACGTGGGTACTGGATGCCATTTCCTGAGGTTCAGTGTGGTGCATGATGGTTTTTAAGGAGTGTATGGATACCAACATTCCGTCATACCCCGGGTTAGTGAGATGTCTGTGTGTATGTCACAAGTACAGCCTACTGTTCTTTTCTATGGGGCTACAAATATCCTTAACAAGTGTAGTACTGTTGAAAGTACTGTGAGAGTGTGCTTCCCAGCGTGCATCAGTGGGGCTATAACTGTCATGGTGTCGCCGTGAGTTTATGTACTGGCGCCTGCGAGTGTCGAGATATGTGTGAGTCTGTGAGTCGTGGGTGCTGTGTGTCGCATCCTTCCTCCTTGTAGATGTGAGTGTGTGTGTGTGTGTGTGTGTTTGTGTGTGTGTGTGTGCGTGCATGTACCTCTGCAATGTGTGTGTTTCTGTGATGCTGGGTGTGGGTGTGGTGTGAAGGAGATGTGTGTCACTGTGTCTGTGGGGGTCCTGCCTTGGACCTGCCCCCAGCCCGCCTTCCTCCCTAGTACTGTGGCTCCCTCCCAGGCAGTGTCCCTGTCCCTCCCCTCTCCTCCCTCCCAACCAGTCTGTGCAGGGGGGGAGCTGGTGCTGCGGCCCCCCTCCTCCCCATCCAGGCCCCATAAATAGCAGCAGAGCCGAGCCGGAGCTGGCGCCAGCGGCTGGAGCAGCAAGGAAGTCAGGGGCAGGGCTGGAGACTGGAGACTGGAGAGAGGAGACCCCCACTAAGAGCCCAGGTGAGCCAATCCTTCCTTTCTAATCCAGCCTGAGTCCTGTCTTCCCTGGCCCAGTCTCCATAACAACATCTTCTTTTGGAGAAGATGCTCTCAGAGAAGTCACCAGCCAACCTTACCTGATCCCCTCTCCACCACATGCCCCTGCCTACCTCATGGGCTCCACATTAACTGAGACTTGTGGCTGCAAGGCACTGAGAGCCCCAGCCCAGACCCTCCCTTGCATATCTATAAAGCTTTATCATCGGGAGGCTGGTAACCAGGCAGGGAACACTCCCGGTTCTGACAGAGACACGGGACTGTCACACCCTCCTGGAGATGGACACAGGACAGAGGGGGACAGACAGAGGGTGGGGCACTCAGGCACACCCATGGACACTCACTCGGGAAGCATAGCATGGATCAGATAGCTTCACCCTGAGATCTGGACAGGCACAGAGCGATGGGCTGTCCAGCCATGAACTCGGGCCGGCATACACCCCTGTCTGCTGCTGCCTGAGGCTTGGTGACTCTGCTGGGGGAGGGTGGTGCGCATGCATCCCACAGGCAGCATGGTGGGGGCCATGGCTCCCCCAAAACCCTGTAGCTAAGAGACAGTGCCTGTGTTGCCAAGAAGTGTGAGAACAGGGAGGTGGGGAGGACTGCAGGCTTGTCAAGCACCCGCAGAGCTCACAACAGAGCCGTAGTCCTGACTCTCACTCCCCAAGCCCACCACCAATCTCTCTCCCATCAGCCAACCATACAGTGAGTGGGGGACTCTAAGACAACAGGACAGTTTTTCACAGATCCTTCCACTGCCAACCTGTCTCCTCTTGTCCACTGCAGACTCCTTCCCCAAAGCCCACCCTCTTCAGACCTCTGGGGGCATCCCCACCCTCTTCCCCACCCCTTTGCCCCAGTTCGGTTCCCTGGTGCCAAGATTGAGTGCAGCACTGGCTCATACACCAGTCGGGAAATAGCAGAAGGTGCTGAGACAGCAGTAAGTGGAAATCAATCGATGGCCTAGGAGCCGAGACTGCCAGGAACCCACTTCTATCCCAACCATCCAGTCTTTTCCAGCCCCATCCATGACACCTAGGCTGGCAAAGTGACAGAGACACGGGACTCTGGACTCCTGTTCTTTGCTACTTAGAGTGCCAAGGAAGTTAAACGGGCTGGGAAAGAGGTTACCCTTAGGACCCCAGGACCTCAGGAAGAAGAGCAATGGGTGGGTCCAGGACCCCCAAGAGACAAATTCCCCCTCTCTCTGTTCAGTCTGTCTGTTCTGTTCCCCACAGTGCCATGTCAGACCCAGAGATGGGATGGGTGCCTGAGCCCCCAGCCATGACCCTGGGAGCCTCTCGAGTGGAGCTACGGGTGTCCTGCCACGGCCTGCTGGACCGAGACACACTCACAAAGCCGCATCCATGTGTGCTGCTCAAACTCTACTCAGATGAGCAGTGGGTGGAGGTGAGGGCAGCTTGGTAGGGTTCTCCTTGTCTAACCTTCGTTAAACCTAAGAAGGGGGGGTGAGTTGGGGCAGGGCAAGCCTCACAGGGAACGTGAGGATCCCAAAGGACCTTTTCTACCCATGTGGGTAACCTTGGACATAAATATGCCATCGGTGTAATAAACCCGAACCGTTTTAGCCAGAACTTCACAGACTCCTAGAGGGCTGAGGTCTGGTGGTCCAGCGGGACCCCAGATTCAGAAGTCAGCCAGGAAAGAAACTAATTGATGGGTCTAAAGAATCCCAGGAGTGCTCATGCACCCAGGGAAGTACAGGACAGGGATAAGTGGCCTCAGTCCACAGAGGGTCCTCATCCCCCCGACCCCCGCAGGTGGAGCGCACGGAGGTGCTCCGCTCCTGTTCGAGCCCCGTCTTCTCCCGAGTGCTGGCCATTGAGTACTTTTTCGAAGAGAAGCAGCCTTTGCAGTTCCACGTGTTCGATGCTGAGGATGGAGCCACCAGCCCCAGCAGCGACACCTTCCTCGGGTCTACAGAGTGCACCTTGGGCCAGGTCTGCACTCCAGCTCAGTCCCTCCGTTGTCTGAGGGACTTGTCCTCAGTTTCTGCCTCCAGAGCCAAATTAAGAGAAAGGAGCTCTTTCTGAGCCTGGATCCCTTCCTTCCATCCATGGGATGTGTACCCTTGGACAATATACTGAATCTACTTTTCCCATCTGAAGGGGGAGGGGGCAGGTGTACTTATAGTGTCCCTTTTGCTATTGTTGTTGTTGTTTTGTATTTGGTGCTGGGGATTGAACCCATGGCTAAGCAGGAACTCTGCCACTGCACTACACTCCCCTCCCAGCACTCCTCTCTTCAGACTGCACCTTATCCCAGTCAAAGGGCCAACCTTATGGACACACATAGACTTGGCCAGGGCAGATGCATACATTACAGCCAGACTCCCCTCTACGCTCTGTCTTTAGATTGTGTCACAAACCAAGGTCACTAAACCATTACTGCTGAAGAATGGGAAGACAGCGGGCAAGTCTACTATCACGGTAGGTAAAGTCACTCTTGGGTCAAGGTTCAGTGTCCCTATACGGACATCCGTTGTGATACTGTGTTTATGACCACCTTCATTTATGGGAAGCATACATGGTGTGGAGAAGATTTATAACCCTGTGTCCATTTAACAGATTGTGGCTGAGGAGGTATCAGGGACCAACGACTATGTGCAACTTACCTTCAGAGCCCACAAGCTGGATAACAAGGTTGGAACCTCCAGAGTCCACACCTACCCATCCCCCCTTAGGCTTCCTGCCACAAACAAGACCCCAGGGTCCCAGGCCAGTTCTCTTCTCACTGTTACCCCCTTCCCATCCCTCCTCCAAGATCACACCAGACCCACAAGCCCTTTTTCTTGCATCTCCAGGATCTGTTCAGCAAGTCCGATCCCTTCATGGAGATCTATAAGACCAATGGAGACCAGAGTGACCAGTTGGTCTGGAGGACTGAGGTGGGTGCACAGGGAGATGGGATGACGGTGGACAGATTATAGTAAAAACCCTAGACAGTTGGTGATAAGGTCCCCCGTCCCTCTCAAAGGTGGTGAAGAACAACCTGAACCCCAGCTGGGAGCCATTCCGCCTGTCCCTGCATTCTCTGTGCAGCTGTGACATCCACAGGCCACTCAAGGTAAAGCCCCTTGGAGCATCGAGTGTGCTGTCTGAGACCTTCCCCGGGGTACAGCAGGCCTCCTCCCTCCCCCTCCTGTGATAAGCACTTGTCTCTGTGGGATAAATAGCGGCTCACAGCTCCGTGTTAAGCTTCCCACGGAGGTTCCTTCATCCGGAACCAAACTCTCTACCAGATGGAGCTAGAGAGTAAAGTTTAGCAGGTGGCTTCTGGGCGGGTTAAGGACTTCTGTTGGGGCCTAGACACTGGGAGGTCCCTACTACCCTGCGAGATGCTTTGGAAACACTACAGAGAGAGCGTCCCCTCACCCTGGCCCGCGCCTTGCCTCTCCCTTTAGTTCCTGGTATATGATTACGACTCCAGTGGAAAGCACGACTTCATCGGCGAGTTCACCAGCACATTCCAGGAAATGCAGGAAGGGACCGCAAACCCTGGGCAAGAGGTGCCAGAGACCCCATCCTAATCCCAGGACCCTGGGGGTAGCCCCTGGAGGTGGGGGGCTGCCAACTACCTGACTCTTGGTGACTGGAGAGAGAAAGGGTGAAAATGCCCAGGCTTGACAGAAGGATGGGGTCATGAGGGTCTTCCCCTGGGAGCATCGGCAGGAAGGGGCGAGGAGGTCTATCTGTTGAACGTCTGACTCTGTGTTGGGATGGGGGCATGTCTAGATGCAGTGGGACTGTATCAACCCCAAGTACCGAGACAAAAAGAAGAATTACAAGAGCTCAGGGACAGTCGTGCTGGCCCAGTGCACCGTAAGTCGCAGTTCCAGCTCAGATGTCCTCTGCCCCTACCCTGCCACAACCTCAGCTCCTTGCTTGCTTGCTTGCTTTCTAATTTGTAAAAATTTACATTTATTTATTGGGGGTGCACTTAAGAGGACCCAGTGCCACAGAGCACATGTGGAGGTCAGAGAACAACTTTTGGGAGTCAGTCCTCTCCTTCCACCATATTGGTTCCAGGGATCAAACCCAGGGCTTCAGCCTTGGCCACAAAGCACCTTTACCCACTGAGCCATCTCTCCAGCCATTTATTTATTTATTTGTGTGTGTGTGTGTGTTCGCACGCGCACGCTCGACCATGTGTGTCTGACTGTCTGTCTGTCCGTCCTTCCCTTGCTTTAAAGACCTGCTCTGGGAATTGTGAACCCTTGCTCCATCCCATGGCAGCAACCTTGAAAGCTCTTTCCTTCCCCCGCTGAAGCCTTGCCAAAGTTTCCACCTGAAAGCGCAGCCTCACCCGCCTCATTATCTCCTCCCACCTGCCAGGTGGAGAAAGTCCACACGTTCCTGGATTATATCATGGGTGGCTGCCAGATCAGCTTCACGGTAAAGACCCCAGGGCCTGGCACAAGAAAAAAAGGGTGGGGGCTAAGTCCATGTAAACTGAAGGAAGCCAGAGTCTCACTGCTCTTAACTGGCATCCCATGTATTACATCCAACACCCTACTCCACTATGAGGCTGCCTATGGGCTTCCCCAGAGTCACCTCTGGCCTGTTGGTTTTCATGGCTGCAGCATGCCCCTTCCCTACCTTCACCCAGGTGGCTATCGATTTCACTGCCTCCAATGGGGACCCAAGGAGCAGCCAATCTCTGCACTGCCTCAGCCCCAGACAGCCCAACCACTACCTGCAGGCCTTGCGCACAGTGGGCGGCATCTGCCAGGACTATGACAGGTATGGGGTCGGGGTAGGGTCGGGAAGGGAGGCCTTGCCCTGGGAGTTCCACGGCCTTTTCTTCTCTCCAGTGATAAGCGGTTCCCAGCTTTTGGCTTCGGAGCTCGAATCCCCCCAAACTTTGAGGTAGGCTGGGTATAAGAGACAGGAGGCCTGCAGAGAAGACGTGGAGGAGATGCCCCTTCACTGTTCCCTTACTCTGGCAGGTCTCCCATGATTTTGCTATCAACTTTGACCCAGAAAATCCTGAATGTGAAGGTAAGCTGGGAGAACCCTACCAGCCTGCACCCCCACAGACGCTTGGACATCTGCAGCAGACTCTGCTCCCCTGCGTTCAGTTCCCTGTCCCATCCCTCCTCCCATCCAAAACTGTCTTCATTTGGAAAGACTTCCAACCCTGTGACCCAGCATCTGTCCACTTACTTCTCCCAGCCCCAGGGACCATCTGACTCTCTCTCTCTCTGCTTAGTGAGGAGCTAGGAGCTATCAAGCCTAGAACAGAAATTACCATTCTGCTGTGTCCAGAGTGTTCTCTGCCAGCTTCATCTCTTTTTCTGTGCCCACAGAGATCTCAGGGGTCATAGCTTCCTACCGCCGCTGCTTGCCGCAGATCCAGCTCTATGGTCCTACCAACGTGGCCCCCATTATCAACCGCGTGGCTGAGCCAGCCCAGCGGGAGCAGAGCACTGGCCAAGCCACGGTGAGGAGGAGACACAGACAACCAGGGGACACCCTGTGTGTCTTCAGACGGTGCCAGAGTCAGGACCTGGGTTTGGAAAGCCTGTCAATGCCCTTTCACACAGAAGCAACCCATGTTCCCCCTCTGCTTGCCCACAGAAGTATTCGGTACTGCTGGTGCTCACTGATGGTGTGGTCAGTGACATGGCCGAGACCCGAACGGCCATTGTGCGAGCCTCCCGCCTGCCCATGTCCATCATCATCGTGGGCGTGGGCAACGCTGACTTCTCTGACATGCGGCTACTGGATGGAGATGATGGTCCCCTGCGTTGCCCAAAGGGGGTACCTGCAGCCCGTGACATTGTCCAGTTTGTGCCCTTCAGGGACTTCAAGGATGTGAGTATTCTGTAGTCTCTTCCAGGGCTTCTTAACAACTTGTGGCCCCCAAATCTGTCTTTCTTATCCTCTGCACGTCCTCTGAAGGTCACTGGAATCCAGCATGCCCTCTGAAGTCACACTGCTTGCTCATTTGACTCAGCTGACCCCATTCTCCTGCTCCTAACCAATCTCTTTTCCTTCCCAGGCGGCCCCCTCTGCGCTAGCTAAGTGTGTCCTGGCCGAGGTTCCACGGCAGGTGGTAGAGTACTATGCCAGCCAAGGTATCAGTCCAGGGGCTCCCAGGCCCGCCACACCAGCTGTGACTCCCAGCCCCAGCCCATGACTGCCTCTCAACATAACCAACACCCCCTCAGTCTCTCAGTGAGTTCTGGGGGACCCAGGGGGGGGGACACAAAGGTGTTCAAAGCAGAGCTTCTGCATAACCCATCTTGACTGGTGTAATGGTGGTGGCGGTGGTGTTTTTACTGTCCTGCTCCTCTCAGGTGCCTGTGCTGACCCTTGTGATTCCAGTGACCAGTGAGTGTCTCTGCCTTTTGGACCAGTGGTGCCCTGCAGGTCCCAGAAGTGAGTGATGGGCCCTGTTTCCATCTCTCCAAGCCCGATATCCCTCGACTTTGAGGACCCTCAATAACTTCATCCAGTGATTGTGACTTATGGATGTAAATAAAGGGAACCCCCACCAAGTACAGCAGCCTCTACCCATCATGCCTCAGATGTCCATTGGACAGTCCATCACTCCCACGTACACCATAGACAATGGGGGCCTACCTCTTTCCAGATCTGAGCCACACCTCCCCAGCAGGCTGTTGTCTCTGCAGCTTCACCCCAACTGTGTGCCAGGAGATCTAGGGCCCTACCCTCACCTCCCAAACCCAGGGGGTCTAAACACCATGGGGTGTGTTAATGGCAGGAGATGGGGGAGGGTAATGAGGGGCTGTCGAGAGGGCAGGCTGATGCTTTCTTAGAGCTGTCTCCAGAGAGGCCCCGCTGAGTATCCCAGGGGCTGAACCCCAGCCTCCACACAGCTGTGGGGCAGGCCACAAAGAGACTGTGTGGAAGTGAAGGGGTGAAGCAGATCTGCTAATGAATTGGGTGCACAGAGAGGGTATCAGGTCTGGAAGGCCTGGTTTTTCTGGGTGAGTCTTCATGCACCCGACCTTCCGAGAGTACAGCCTGAGGTTTCGGGAAGTCCACATGGACACTCTTAAGGATGACATCAGAATCAGCAGCGAGGACGATTCTTTGGCACACATCACTCTTGGCGTCTTTAAATGTGTGTACTGTGATAGAAAATCATAACACAATCTATTTTTCTGGCAAAGGAAAGCTTGATTTTTAACTCTCCAAGGTCAGAAAAGAGCCAGAGCTACCTAGCCACAGCACCACAGACTTCATTACTCCAGCATAAAACCTTTGCTAGAGCGCATACATAAGGCCTAGATATGACACCTTGAGACCAGCCTGTGTGTACCGAGGTCTAGTTTGTGGGCATTAGCATCTGATGATAGTGTCTCTGCGGTTGTGTGCCATGCACAGAGAAGAAAGGGATGTGAGAGAATCAATGGGTCCGGACTGAAATTCCAAAGGACAGAGGAACACACAACAGAAATTCAGAATGAGGAAAAGGAGCGTGTTGTGCCACATGCCTGTGGTCCCAGCACTCAGAAAATGAAAGAATGGCCAGGCATGGTGGTGGTGTACACCTTTAATCCCAGCTCACAAGGCAGAGGTAGATAGATAGATCTCTGTGAGTGTAAGGCCAGCCTGATCTACAAGTGAGTTCCAGACCAGTGAGGACTATACAATGGGGCCCTGTTACAGAAATAAAAAATAAATAAAATAAAATTAAAATTAAAAAAAAAAAAAGGAGAAGCCTGAGTTTGAGGCTAGCCTGGGCTACAGAGTAGAAAAGAAGAGAGATCACACAGTAAGGCAGAAGAGCTGAGATCCTGGGTGGGCTCCTTCTGCCCAGCCTCTCTCTTAAATAATGGATGTAAAAGAGAAGCCCACACCAGAGAGAAAGGCTGCTGGTCAGAGGTAGGGAAGGGTGAGAAAAGTGCAGGGGCTGGAGGGAAGGACTCCTGTTTCGTTCTCCTGTGAGAAGGATGAGCTAGGCCAGAGGGAGGAAAGAGGGAACAAGAAATGTGATGGGAAGAGAAGAGACAGCTGGTCAGGGGGTGGAGGGTGGGGGCAGAAAGGAAGAAAGACATATGGGAGCCACTTCCCCCATACAGGACTGCTTCTCCTGTTTATTGTGCCCCTTAGAGGACAGATGACAGTGGCTGATGAGGTGGATATGCCCAGCTCAAAGCTTCAGCTCTGCCCAAAGGCCCTCCCCATATGTTGCTGAACTGGAGGGCTGGGTTACCATGGCAACTGTGAGACCTGGAGGACAGCTACAGACAGGCCTAGCTAGGGCCACTGCTGCTCCTGGGTTTTGGTTGTGGTAATGGTGGAGGTGGGTGGTAAGGCTCCATCTGGACCATTCCTCCACCTCCTCCAATCCACTTTCATTGGCCTTCTAGAACTGAGATGTGCACTGCTCAGCTCCAGATTAGGAAAGCAATCTACCACTGAGCTATAACAGCAGACCCTTCCTCAAAAAAAAACAAAAAACAAAAACAAAAACAAAAACCTTCTCCCCCTTCTTCCCCCTCCCTCATTCCCTGTCTCTCTCTCACACAGCAAACACACAAAATAGTTCTCCAAAACAGTGATATAGAATTACCTCTTTTTAAATTGCAAGAACACTTAGCCAATAACATTAGGTTTTCTTGGACTTCAGGTTTAATTCACAAAAGCCACAGTCTCTCAGCTCCCAGTTATCCTGTGAGGTCTGCACTTTCTGCCGTTTGGAGACCAAAGAAGCCTAGAGGGGGCCACTTAGAGGCAGTGCCAGAGAGAGCTCCCAAGCAGGCATGCCTGTATCTATTGCCTAAGCTACAGCCTGGAAACTGAGACAGAACAGGATGTCCCTTTGGTATAGTCTCTCGGGCCCTCCTGAGGAGACCATTAGACCTGCCAAAACTAAAACAGTGTCGGAAGTCATCCAGTCCAAATGAGAGAAACTTTATGGCAATTGCTTTGCTTAAGGTGACACAGTTGAGACTAGTGCCCAGGATGCCAGGCTCCCATCCAGGACACTTGTGCCACTGCACTGCTAAAGGCCACTGAATTGAGCAGAGAAAAGCATTTCGAGTTGACCTATTACGGTTTGTTTAGGGGAATTGAAATCTTGACAATCCAGTAGTCCTAAACTGGGGACTCCAGAGATTTGGTGAAAATCCAGCTTCATTGTTTGGGGTTTTTTTGTTGTTCTTGTTCTTGTTTTTGTTTGTTTGTTTGTTTGTTTTCGAGACAGGGTTTCTCTGTATAGCCCTGGCAGTCCTGGAACTCACTCTGTAGACCAGGCTGGCTTCGAACTCAGAAATCCACCTGCCTCTACCTCCCAAATGCTGGGATTAAAGGTGTGTGCCACCGCTGCCCGAGCTTCATTGTTAATTACAGCATTAATGCACTACCGATTGAAAACCTTGAATTAAGAACTATACCGAGAGGGGAGCTACACCCCTCCTCCTCCTCCTCCTCCTCCTCCTCCTCCTCCTCCTCCTCCTCCTCCTCTTCTTCCTGCTCCTCCTCCTCCCATTCAGCATGCCACCTGCCCATCCTCCACACCTCCACCCTCAGAACAGGCACTAGCCCCTACAGAATTCAGCGCCCTACTAAATCATGAAGAGTCGTGACCTGCAAAAGGGAAAGGGACTCATCTCCAGCAAAGGGCCAGCATCTAACCTCTGGCATGCCACGAGGGTCAGAAGTTTGGGGATATTTGTATGGACATACGGGACCACGGGAAGCGATTTGGTTAGTGGTACTCCCTCTCCTGTATAGCGCCATCTACCCAGCCACCTCCAAACCGCCACACCCCCTGCCCTAGATGCTCAGAGGAAGAGGTGTGTGTGGTCGTCGGACCCAGGGCCCCCGGAGGTCAGCCGGTCACAGCGGGCCTTGTAGAGGTCGCGCTCGCGAGCTAGGCGGGCCACCTCGGCCCGCAGGGCATCCAGCTGGGCGGCCAGGCGGGCACGCTCTGCCTCCAGCCCGCGCCGCTGCTGCAGCCGCTTGGAGCGACAAGCCTGCGCGTAGCCGCGGTTCTTGAGCGTGCGGCGCCTCTGCTTCAGCCGCAGAGCCTCGTCGCGCCCGCAGCCTCGTAGCTGCCGGTTCAACTCGCGCACAGACATCGAGACCAGCGCGGCGTCCGAAAATCTCTCGGGCAGCTGCGGAGAAAGAGTGCAGAGACCCGATTGGTGCGGGTGTCACCCGGCTAGACACTCGGGTCCCCATGCCAGTCCGGGAGCCCTTAAGAAAGCCCTCCAGGCTCCACCGCCACCTGCTGTACCGTGCTCTTCCTTCAGACCCCACCCCAGATTCTATCACACCTGGACCATGGGCCAACGCTGACTCCCCCATCCTCCATCCTCCATCCTCCATCCTCCATCCCTAAGGCGCCCATGCCCCTTGGTCCTTCTGCAAGTGTCGCAATGTGGGCTCCGCCCCTCCCCTCTCTGGCGAACCAATCGTGCCTCTGGACGCTGCGTACCCTCCTTGTCTGCAGTGTCCCGGAGTACCCGCACCTAGACAGACCCCGCCCTCACCACACACGACACGTTTCCTTGTCCTGAACACCACAACCCGGTGACCCTCAAGGATTTGGATTACATCCTAAAGCCCTCAACACCCCCATCTGTGTCTATAATTAATAGGATGAGTCCCAATCCTATCTGAGACGGTTAGGCGCTGGGGAAAACACAGAGCCTTGAAAAAGCCAACCTCAACCACAGTCTTTACCCAGTTAGATTCCACACATCGTTTATCTATTTGCTTCTATATAGTCGCTCATCCCCCATCACCACTGCTCTCTTAAGTTCTAAACCCTTTTCCCTCCGAAGCCACTTCGAATCTTGTTTTGTTTGGGTTTATTTTTTGACCTGGTCTCGAAGTCAAAAAATAGTCGAGGCTGGCCGGGAACACTGTACTAAGCAGAATCAGTGAAACCTTTAAAAAAATATATTATTTTTTCTATTTCTGTTAAAAGAGTGATTGAGCCGGGCGGTGGTGGGGCTCTGAACTCACAGAAACCTTCCTGCGCCAGCCTCCCAAATGCTGGGATCAAAGTCGTGAACCCACAACTCTCCACTCTCCTAATCTTGTCTCTCTGTCCTCCATGATTCAACCATTTCCTACCATTTTTTTTTTAAATGATCTAGTTTCTCTGGTTTTTCTCAAGGACTTTGTTCTGTCTCTTTCTAGTCCATAATTCTCTCCAGGAATTATCCTTCCTCTTTTGACTGGCCTCCTTCCTTACTTAGGTCTTCCTCCCCTCAGACTAACCCGGTCACTCACCTGGACATGCTGGGCTCCTGTCTCTCCTGGGCTCCCTGAATAGTAGCCATGAGGCCCTTCTGCAGAGACTGGGCCCTGGTTCTGCAGCAGCTCCACAGCTTCATCAGGACTCAGCCCCAGAACCTCATCAGCCCCCAGCTGCTGCTGCAGGGTGGCCAGCCAATAGAGCTCCTCCAGGCCTGGCCTAGGGGCCTCTGCACTGCCCACCACGCCTGGCTCACTGAAGGTGGGTGAAGGAGGCACTGAGCTGTATGGTGTGGAGCCCAATGAGGCTGTGGGGACTCCAGATCGGCCCTCAGAAGGCTCCCGCTTTATTTCAAACTTCATCAAGTCAAAGTCATTAACATATTCCATAGCCAAGGGACTAGGAGGGAAAGCCATTCTGGGATTGAACAGAAAGAGGTGTTCCTGCAAGAAAGAGAGAAGATGTGGAACACTTAGGGGCTGCCTGACATCCCTTCCCATCCCTTTCACTATAACACCCCACCCCACCCCTGGGACCCAAGTGCCCTGAAACTAGAGCTCTGAGATTCCGAAGTAAAGATGCAACCCCACTTCCCTGAACAGCTACTTCCAGGCAGCTCCTGACAGGCAACAAAAATCTGCAGGTCTGAAGGACAAAATGACAACACAGCCTTTGGTGTGTTGACAGAACCTTCTGGTGCCTCTGGGATCCATGAAAAACAACAGCAATGTGGTAGTGCTCTCAACCCTGGTGCTGGGACACACTGTGCTCCCAGCCCTGGTGCTGGAACACACTGAGAAGCTCTGTCACCTCCAGAGGCACCGTTACATCTACAAGCAATTAAAGTTTATGCTTAATTAACTGTGGCTGTGTGTGTGTGTGTGTGTGTGTGTGTGTGTGTGTGTGTGTGTGTGTGTGGACAATGGAAAGGCACTGTGTGCTGTGAATTTTAGGATATAAGGACATTGTGCTGCTCTCTCTCTCTCTCTCAAAGCCTTCAGGAGAGTGTCAGTTACTCATTTGTTCTATGAGTTAGTCAATAGGCAAATCTCTTCTAAAGAGACTTTCCATGGGAAAAGAAAGGTTCTAGGAAGATCAGGACCAGTGGCCACTCTCTCTCTTCTTGAGGCCAATCTCTCCAAAGAGAATCCGAGAAGACAGAGCATCTTTGATTTAGAACCTGCCGTGTTAAGTGAGTCTGAGCAGATGGTCTTGGCGATCGGATCCTCCTGTTCACTGTGGGCTTTGAAAACTCCCCCAAAGAATGTTCTATCAAATACAAATTCTGAGAAGTCCCCTATAAGGAGAGGTCTATACTCATAATTTTCGTAAGACTGCCTCTCAGCCCCATCTTCTGCAGAGGCACAAGCTCAGAAGTATATTACCCCAAGAAGCCCTTGAGCAAACTATGATTCAACAGAGTGAGCTAAATCTACGATACTAAGGAACTCTCTCTTGCCAGCCAAGGAACACCTTGAGTGTTCACCTCTGGCTAGTTTATCTCACTAGGTTACACTTCCCAGTCTGGCAGTCCCAGCTCTGGGCCAGTTCCCAAGGCCAAGAGACATGCCCAATGTTAGAAGGAGAAGTTCAGGGAGCCATATCCCCCAGCACTTGGACTTCAGGTGCCTCACGAGTCCCTGTTTAATTCAAACACACCTCAGGACACACTTTGACCAGGACATTAGAAGAGTAGACAAGGTTTCCCTGTTCAAGGGGAGAGTTGTCCTCTGCAGACCCACTCAGCCCTGAGAGGACAGGGCTGCTAGAAGGAACTAGTCCTTGGCAAAAAAAAAAAAAGGAGATGGCGGGACACTGATGAAGGTGTACAGAGAGACTGGGAGATGCTAAACAGTTAGCTGGAAAGATGGCTTATCTTGCTGATAGGATTGCAGCCAGAGTAGGAGTGGGGCAGGGTGCGGAAGAGCGAGAATTCTACATAACATACAGCAAGATACAGCAGAGGGCAGACTGCAGGGATCAGGGGAGGGACTCTATATAACAGGCCCAGCCCCCACAAGGGTCACCAGACAGACTCACTTTAGAAATGGCAAAGACGACGTGGTCACTGTCAGAACCAGAAAGGCACTGCTTCCCCGGAGACTAGACACTCCATAGGGCAGGGGCTGGTGTCATCCCTGTATTCAGAACAAGGGGGCTTTGGGCACAGAGTCCAAAGGACATTCTTAAAGGACTGGTTCCCTGAGATCATCTGTAGTCCTCAAGCCTCATCCAATGAGATAAAGGGCTTATTTGCATATCTCATTGGCCTGGGGCAGGGACTCCCGAGACAGTGAAGGACAGGTGCTATCAGTTCTCCAAGAAGGAAAAAGGACATCTTCCCCAGAAAAGCTTCCTATCTGTGCTCTTGCTTATGAGTGTGGGCTTGCTTTCCAATATAGAGAGTCATAATGACCCAAACACCACCCCCCTGTGTGAACACAGTTCTCAGCCCAGTCACTCAAACCTTAGGGCCTGTAAGGGTCCGGACAAGACCCTCCTTTAAGACTCTGTGCCTCCCACCTGTATACACTTTCCCAGTCCATCCTCAGCCAGCTTGTTGGGGCTGCCACTTCTCTTCAAGCATCCACACCTTTCAGCCCCTGCCCCACCTTCACCCTGACTGGTCTTATTTCTCACAGAGTCACTATTAGAAAGATAAGCAATTTTCTCCATGAAGAAACTCACTCTTGATAGCCCATCCCAAAGACAAGCTTGAGAGAAGAACCAGAAAAAGCCGAAACCCAAACTCTGGTCTTCCCTCTGGAGACCAAAAGAAGCTGAAATCCAATCACCACCACACTTGTGTGAATGCCCTCATGAGCCCTCAGCTTCCTCTCACCTTTTTCCTGTGCGTGCCTCAGTCCCTCTTCTCCTCCTCTCTCTCTCATTCCCAGACGGCTGGGGTGTGACCTACATTTTCAGCCTAATCCCCTAACGCCTCTTAGAGCTGTCACCCCCAGTAGGAGCCAGAGCAGGGATACTAGGACTTAGCCAAGGAGATGTTTAAACCTGCCTGAAGCTGTTTAAATAGGAGCTGTACTAGAAGAAACTCCAGACCTTAAAGGGGATCCCCTGCCTGCTGGGACAATGGTTTCCATAGTCTTAAGTAATCATCCCTTGGGAACTTGAAGAAACAAGTTCCTTTGCTTTACCTCAAACTCACAGAATCAGAAACTGGTAGGTAGGGTATAGTAGATATCTGTGGTTTAAAAGCCCTTCCAATAGTTCTGACACACTAATGTTTGAGACCCGCTGGTCCACAGACGCCTACATTTGCCCCAGTCTCAGAGTGTGTGTGTGTGTGTGTGTGTGTGTGTGTGTGTGTGTGTGTGAGTGTGTGTGTGTATGTGTGTGTGAGTGTGTGTGTGAGTGTTGTATATGTGTGTGAGTGTGTGAGTGTGTGTGTGTGTGTGTGTGTGCCCACCCTATATTAGTTTTCCATCACTGCTAGGATTTCAGTATATATCATTAGACCAGAGTGTTAAACTTATCCATGAGTTAACCAGCTAAAGTATTCATACGGAATTGGCTGTCAGTATGAATTGGCCTAACTAGAAAAAAGCATGTGTGTGAATAGTGTATCTTCTCCTTAGTTCATTGGTGTGTGTTGTCTGTGTCCCTCCATACCTTCTTCTCCCACCCACCCACCCCTGTTGCCCCCTCTTCCTCTTTCTCTCTTTGCTTCCTATACATTTTCCATCATGATATGAGATTTTGGACCAAAACAATAGGACCACACAACTATCAACTGAAACTGAAACCATTAGCCCAAAAAAGTCTCTCCTCCTTAGATGGTTCTCAGGTACTTTGTTGCCACAACAAAAACTGACTAACACTCACACAATTGCTCCAATAAATACCTGAAATAATCACTTAATCGGAAAGAGCTTTGCTTTGGTTTGCTGCCCTGGAGATCCTAGCCAGCGAGCAGTTGGCCCCATCATTTGTTGCCTGCAGTGAGTCAAGTTGTCCTGGCACAGACCCAATTTAAAGCGACTCACCTTATCACTGAGACAAAAACAGAAAAGGGAAGCGGGACAGGGCCCTTGCTTCCTTCAGGGAAAAACCAATGACCAGAAGACTTCCCACAAGGCCCCACCTCTTGAAAATCTCACCACCTTCAAATAATGACAAGTTTTGAACTCAAGTGCCTTTGGAGGACATTTGTTTGGTTTGGTTTAGTTTGGTTTTCAAAACAGGGTTTCTCTGTGTAGCCCTGGCTGTACTGGAACGCAATTTGTAGACCAGGCTGGCTTTTAACTCATAGATCTACCTACCTCTGCCTTGCTAGTGCAGGGCGTAAAGGCATGTACCTCCATGTCCAGCTATGGAGGACATTTGAAATCCAAGCTTTCTCTACACACATTAGAAGGCTTAGGTCAGATATCACAACTCCCCCATGCCTAGGTCTCTTTTTTTACGAAACAGAGTCACTATTCAAGTAGAAATCTTCACCAGGATCTGTTGCTTGTTTTCTTAAAAGAAGCAGACAATTTAAGGCCAGAAACCAGCCACAAAAAGGAGCTAGGGGTGTTGAAGGCAAGGAAGCCCACGTACACACCAGCGGAATGTGGCTTTCCAGCGGAGAGCCAGGGAAGGGATGCTAGAACTTCCCTAAAGGAGAAAGGTTGGCAGCACTGAGTGGAGCCTCTTTCTGCTCCAACCTAACCAGACACTTGCCCCACCAGGCAGCTGTCATATCTGTCCTGATCCTCTTGTTTACTGGAGACTCAGGGGAGAGCTGGGAGAGCTGGGAGAGCTAAGCTGCTAAGGGGTGCAGGGAGTTGGGCCAAATAAGCTCAGGCAAGCTGAGCCCTTCCCTGTTCGGGCCAGGTACCACTCACTGGTCCATGCTAGTCTTTCTACGGCTGAATGTACCCCATGATGTGAAACATCCACCTTTCTCTGGCCCAGACCCCCTGGTCCCTGAGAATCGTACTCGAGGTATCCAGAAATTTCCTGCATAAAGAGCTCAAACCTGTTCCTAGGGATCACATAGACTTTTTTCCCCAGGATTTCCCTTCCATGGCTGGACCTCACTGCTGATACAGTGAGTGGCAGTCCTGGTCTAGGAGTTGCCTCTCCCCACATCACCACATCCTGGACAAGAGCCCTGAGGACTCTAAGTACATACCAAATTTGAATAAGCCCTTCTAGACCACTATGAAGTGTGTACGTGTAAACAGAGAAAAATTAAAAATGAATGTTTATTACTTTAAATGACTTATTTTTTTAAAAGATTTATTTTTATTTATTTTATGTGTGTGAGTATACTGTTGCTCTCTTTAGAGAGACCAGAAGAGGGTATCAGATCCCATTACATATGGTTGTAAGCCACCGTGTGGTTGCTAGGAATTGTTTTGGTTTTTTTTTTTTGGTTTTTCTTTTTTTTAAGATTTATCCATTTATTTTATGTATATGAAATACAGTAGCTATACAGATGGTTGTGAGCCTTCATGTGGTTGTTGGGAATTGAATTTTAGGACCTCTGCTCACTCCAGTCAACCCTGCTTGCTCTGACTCAAAGATTTATTTATTATTATAAATAAGTACACTGTACCTGTCTTCAGACACACCAGAAGAGGGCAGATCTCATTACGGGTGGTTGTGATCCACCATGTGGTTGCTGGGATTTGAACTCAGGACCTTCGGAAGAGTAATCGGTGCTTTTACCCACTGAGCCATCTCTCCAGCCCATGATCTATATTTTTTAAATGGGAGATATTAAAAATGTTAGTACGTGATAGGAAAGCACTCTACCACTGAGCTCTTTTGGGGGGAGGCATGGGGTGAAAGGGCAAGGTTTCACTAAATTCCACGGGCTGGCCTTGAACTTTGGATCTTTTTAGTTGGCCACCCAAGTAGCTGGGATTAAAGGTTCATATCACTTGGCCTGGATGAATTATTCATTTCACATATTTAAACACAAAGTTTGTGGAGTACTATTGTACTCTTGTCCCAGGCACAAAGATACTCCTACATTAAAAAAAAAAAAATTACACACGGTCTGGAGAGATGGCTCAGCAGTTAAGAGCACTGGCTACTCTTTCATAGGACCCAGGTTCAATTCTCAGAATCCAGCTCACAACCACTTGTAACTCCAGTTCTAGAGGGTTTAGTGCCCTCTTCTGGCCTTTGCAGGAACTGCACATAAATATGCAGTCAAAACATCCTAACACATAAAATAAAAATAAAATTAAAAAAATCATTCACACACATTTTATTTTGAAATTGAGAAATATCTGACTATATTACCTGGGCTTTCCTGAAACTTCTGTGCATAAGCAATCCTCTGACTCCAGGTATAACAAACCCTTCTTATTGGGATGCTATAAAGAAGGGCAGGATGCTACAAGATTTTATTTCATGGAGATGTAATATATGCCTATTTGCTTACTTATTTATTTAGAGACACAGAGTAGATAAAAGAACAAATTTCAGACAATTCTCTCCTTCTATTATGATGGCCCCAGTAATTAAACACAGGTTATATATTAGTCTTAGTGGCCCAAGCCTTAACTTGGTGAGCCGTCTCTCTCTCAGGTGCCGTGAAGATGTAACCGGATAGAAGTTGTTGTGGGCATCTTTCTGGAATAGTCATCCCAACACCCATGTGGAAGAGAGGCGTTGTCCCTGGTGGACTGAAGCTCCTGAAAGGCTTCAATCCCTGGTCTGTATTCTCAATTTATACCCTAAAACCACAAGGTGAGAGCAAGCAAGGTTTTGCAGAAGCATGCATGGCATTCAGTGGATTGTTACAGGCAATGGCCCGATGCCTCAGCTGTTTCTCCAGGTCTTTCTGTTCCAGCAAGTGCTGTAACTAAATCAATCAATAAATCAATGCCCAATCAGTGGTCTCTTCTACCTTATTCTACTTATTCTACTTACTTCAGAGGAAGGGACAGGTTGCCTAAGGGAGTCACATTAAACTAAGACTGGTCAAATAACTGAACCTGAATATGGGAAGTGGGTGGAGATTCCAGGCTGCAGAGCTGATGTATGTAAAGCTCTGAAGCAAACAGACTGGGAGGCAGAATCACAAACCTGAAGGCCAACATGGCCAGAAGGAAGAAAGTTTATAAGGTGAACAAAATGACAACAGGTCAACGGGTCAGGAGGGATGAGGGAGAGCCTGGTGGGCACTTCAAAGATTTGAGCTTTCTTTAAAAAGCAAAGAGAAGGGCTGGAGAGGTGACTCAGGGGTTAAGAGCACTGACTACTCTTCCAGAGGTCCTGAGTTCAATTCCCAGCAACCACATGGTGGCTCACAACCATCTGTAATGGGATCTGGTGCCCTCTTCTGGTGTGTCTGAAGACAGCTATAGTGTACTCATACACATAAAATAAATAAATCTTTACAAAAAAGAAAAGGCAATGAGGAGGCTCTACAGGTTTGCCAGTGATAACAAGGTTAGGGTCACATTGGTTCATGAGGAGATTTACCTTTTTTTGTGTGTGCAGGGCAGCAGAGTGGGCTCAGAGTTAGAACCAACACTTAGACATATCCAAGGAGTGTGGGGAATATTGAAAACTGATATCTACACTGAAGCCCTGTGGTATGGGGAGAGGCAGCTTTTGGCCACCGACACTCCACAAGGGCCATCTAGTCCTCCCCTCACACCGGGTTGTCTGCCAGGGGCTCTGCAGATAAACATGTAGCCCCCAGCCTCTGCCTGTCCCCACTTGGGTACAAGTGGTTTATTGGGAAAGACTTTCAGGGGGAGTGAGAGAAAGAGCTAGAGAGAGGGAAAAGTTGAATTATGGTGCAGGTGCAATCAATGTGACCCACAGGGGGGCTGAAGTGTTGCAACAGACCTGTAGAGTTATCCCAAATTGAAGCAAGGAGCCAAGCTACCTCATCCTTATAAGAACTAGCCACTGGACACATTGCCCAGGGAAGACACATTGCATTTGCCAATGGAGTGTCCTTAAGTATGTACAGAAGGTCCCTTATCTACACCTCTCTTTGGCTTAAGTAGGTACAGCAAGTCCTTTTTAACCAGTTGCCCCTGCCCTGTTTCCAACTCTCTGGCCAAATGTGGCCGAAAAATATTAAGTTAGTTTTCTGAGTTGTTCGCCCATTTGTTTTTGAGGCAAAGCCTCACTCAGTATCCCAGGCTAGCCTCCAATTTAGGGTAATCTCCTGCCTCAGTTTCTGGGTGCCAGGATTACAGGCATGAACCTCCAAGCTCAGAAAATTCATAACTTTGATACTGTACTGTTCTCATTTGAATACAAAGTGCCCCCTGGGTTTGTGTGTTGGGGGAAAGGAGGGTTGTTGCTGTCAGATTTGGGGGAATGGTTGGAATCTGAGAGTTCTGATCTAATCAATGGATTGATTACTTGGTGGATTCCTAATCCAACAGCATTATTGGGAGGTTGTGAAAGGAGGAGATGGAGCCTCATTAGAAGAAGTATGCCTTTATGGCTGTGTCCTTGGGGATATATCTTAAAGACTGGGAGACTTAGAAATTTGGGAAAAACCATGTTAACGAAAAGTAATGTACTAGTAGAGATATAACAAGCCAGAAATATAAAAGAGCCAGTTTCAGGAACTCAGAGCCTCAAGGCCCTGGTTCCTGATACCTGCCCCTCCTGAATGATCCACAATGAGGGCGGAACTAAGAATGAAGGTCTACTGGTTTATGAGACTCTCCACCCTGTCAACCGGTAGATGAAGATTACATTCCTAGAATGAATATGTTCCCCTCCCTAACTGAATACCTTGGGTCCCTCTGAAATTTTCCACTGTTTTTGTCATGTTTCCTTGGTAACCCTCTCCCTGCACCCAGCTTGTGGGTTTCCCTTTTAAATACCCCACACTTCTTGTGTTCGGCATCGAACTCCACTGGCCAGCATGGTCACGAGATCGACCCCGGGGTCAAACTCCTCTGACTGGCAAGGTCACGAGATCAACCCCGGTACCGGCCTATCCCCAATAAACCTCATGTGATTGCAGAAAGTTCGGTCTCTCGTGAGTCATTGGGTGGTCGCGTCGTCCCGAGACTTGAGTAAGGATCTCCCCAGTTCTGGGGTTCTTTCAGACCCTTCCTGAATTTCTTACTTTCTGTTTTCTATCTGCTGTAAGGTGAGCCTCCTTCATCTCCACATGCTGCAGTCACCATGGTGATCTGTCTCACTTTGGACCCAGAAGCAACAGTTGGTCATGATGGACTAAAACCTCTGAGTTAATGAACTGAGTTAAGTGCCTCCCAGGTAGGCCGGTTGGTAGCCATCAGTTAGCAGGCAGACTGCTCTACTATCATATTACTTGTGTTTATTTAACATTTATTTTATTTACTAATAGCCAAAAAGTATAAGAGTCATGATGAAGACGTCATCAGATCAACGGTAGCCTAGCCCTATGTCATATTTCATCCCACACCATAGAAAGAAGGCTACAATAAGACTCTGAAAGAGACTAGAAGTCTAGGCATGGTGACACATGCCATTAATCCCAGCACTAGAAAGGCAGAGGCAGACAGATCTCTGTACATTTGAGACCAACCTTGTCTACATAGTGAGTTCTAGGCCAACCAGTGACACATAGGGACCTTGCCTCAAGAATAAAAGACACATTGTTCCATCCAATAAAAGAAAACAGCTTCCATCATGGTATGCTGTCATAATTATTCTCTTATTATTCTATTTATATATTTGTTTGTTTGTTTGTTTGAGAACTCACTATGTAGATCATGTTGGCCTAGAACTCACAGAGACCAGCCTGCTTCTGCCTCTGCCTCACTAGTGCTAAGATTAAAGGCACGTGCCATAGGTAGGTCCTGTCGTCTACCTGAGGCCTGGGCTGACCAACTCAACTATCATCCAGCCCTGATCCTGTGCTTTGGGTCAATTCAGCCCAACACTGACTCCAACCACAAGCTGCTGGAGCAAGTGAAGAAGCTGACCTGCAGAACCGGAGCTGCGAGACCTCCATGACTCTATGCAATAATAGGACAATCCAAGAGGATGGTCCAGTATTGATGGTGTGCCAGAAACCAGAAACCTTAAACCAGACCAATGACTCATTACAATGAATATTTGCATATAAAGCTGTTTGGAAAAAAGTGTACCGTGTGACACAATGCAGCTTCCGATACGACCATGATGAACGAATATGTATGATGGAGAGGCAGGAAAGATGGAGGAACTAGAGACAAGACAGCTGTGACAGGTGTGAGAAAAGGCTGAGGTTGATGGAGGAACGTCATTGCCCAGTAGAGTTAGCAGTGCGTAGTATGCAGCAGCCTGGAGCTTGCACAGACTCAGGGCCCTGGCTCTGAACAGTGACAGGATGTCTGTGATGGAGAATGGTTATTTCCTGGATTGGAACTCCATGATCCTAACTTCCCCCAGAGGCCATGCTGGTATCAGTGATCTGTACTGCTGCCCCAGGCCGTGATGAAGTCTGAGTGCCGTGTATGTCTGTGATCCATGCTGCTACCAAGGGCCATGTTTGGGTCTGTGGTCCTGATGTTGCTGGGAGCCATGTTGATATCTATAGTCCATGTTACCTCCTAAGGCCATTGCAGATGTCCATGGTCTGTGCCTTGCCTGAAGCCATGTCATTGTCTGTGGGCTGTGTTGCCACTTGAGGCCATGTTGGTGTTCATGGTTGGTGCTTTGGCAGAGGGCTGTGTTGATGTCCGTGGTCCACGATGCCACCAGAGTCCAGGTGCTGATGCTGGAGATCCTATGGACGCCCAGCTATTGCCAGGTCCATGTTATTGCCAGGAATCGGGTCGAGGCACAGGATCTGTGCTCCCGCTGACTATGAAGGGCAAGAAAGTATTTTGCAGTCGTATGACACACAGTTAAGAAAGAGGGACACAGAAGCCGGGCGGTGGTGGCGCACGCCTTTAATCCCAGCACTTGGGAGGCAGAGGCAGGTGGATTTCTGAGTTCGAGGCCAGCCTGGTCTACAGAGTGAGTTCCAGGACAGCCAGGGCTACACAGAGAAACCCTGTCTCGAAAAACCAAAAAAAAAAAAAAAAAAAAAAAAAAAAAAAAAAAAAAAAAAAAAAAAGAAAGAGGGACACAGAAGGCTTTTGTGACAACCCATACCCCACAACCCCCACTAAAAGTAACGGCCTAAAAAGAAAGCCATCAAAAAGCAGCCAAGCAGAGCTTGGCAAAAACTCTGGGAGAGGGGGAAGGACTGTAGGAACCAGAGTGGCCAAGGATACCACAAGAAAACCCACAGAACCAACTAACTGAACTCAAAGGGGACACAGAGACTGAACCCACAGCCAGAGAAGCTGTGTGGGTCTGACCTAGGCCCTCTGCATGTTATGGTTGTATAGCTTGGCCTTCTTGTTAGACTCCTAACAGTGGGAGCGAGAGCTGTCCCTGACTCTTCTGCCTGATTTTGGGACTGTTTTCCTTCCTCTGGGTTGCCTCATCCAGCCTTCATATGAGGGGAGGTGCCTAGCCTTAGTGCAACTTGATATATCCTGTTTGGTTGATATCACTGGAGGCCGCCCATTTCTGAAGGGAAATGGAGGAATGGATGGGGGGGTGCGGTGCTGAGAGGAAAGGAAGGATGGGAACTGTGGTCAGGTTGTAATTTATGAGAGAATAATAAATAAAAATTTTGGTAAGAATGCTGAAGTGTAGTTCTCCACAATGGATGGCTTCTGGTGGGGGTGCAGGTGGGGAAGGACTCGGTTTTCTTTAGGGGGCTGGCCACAGGGAGCTTGACCATGCTCCAGTGAGTATATGAGCAACACAAGCTGGACATGTTTTTTTCTTTTTGGTTTTTTGTTTCCTCTCTTTTGGGGGGGAAGGACACAGGGGTAAGGGATAGACATGGGAGAACTGGGAGGTGCATGTGATCGGGGTGCATGATGTAAAATTCCTAAATAAGGCCTGGCTCTCTCTTATTATTTTTAACCTATTTATTTCAGTGGGTGTATGCAGTATATGTATATACACATCCACATGTGTACATGTGTATATTTAGGTACATACCTTCATGTACACACATGAGGCAAGAGATCAGTGTTCAATGTTTTACCTAATTGCTCACCTTATATTTTAAGACAAGGTCTCTCCCTGAACCTGGGACTTACAAATTCATTTAGACTGACTCTCCAGCAAGCTCCAGAGAGCCCCCTGTCTCTGTCTCCTCAGCACTCAGACCACAGTCATGTGCCACCCAGCCCAGATTTGAATTCCTGTGCGCGTGTGCATGTGTGTGTGTGTGTGCACGTGCACGCGCATATGCATGTAAGTAAGTCCAGAGATCAGCATAGGAGTCTTCCTCTATTGCTCTCCACCTTATTCTTTGAGAAAGGGTCTCTCACTGAACCTGGAATTCATAAACTGGCTAGACCTACCGGCCAGTGACCAGAGAAGCTTCATGCCCCTGCCTGTCAGAACTGGGATTAAAGATGTCTGCCACCAAGCCCAGCTTTTACCTGGGTGCTGGGGATCCAAATTCAGTTTCTCATGTTTGCTTGGAACTTTGACCATCATCCCAATTCCTGATTGCCTTATTATCAATCCCTTATATAAATATTTATATATCAAATTTTATCATAGATATGCATGTGCAAGAAAAATGCAAATGTATATGGAACTTGAATACTTGCTAAGTGATGGTTCATTTTCCTTTTTCTCTTTTCCTCTCTCTGTCTCTCTCTGTCTCTCTGTTTCTCTCTCTCTCTCTTTCTCTCTGGGTGGGGTGATGGGAAGGTTTTCAAAACAGGGTTTCTCTGTGTAGCCTCAGCTGTCCTGGAACTCTGCAGACCATGCTGGCCTTGAACTCACAGAGATCTGCCTACCTCTAAGTCAGCAGTCCTAGGATTAAAGGCGTGCACCACCATATCCGGCTACTGCTGTGTTTTCAAGTGTCTCTCTTAGATAAACTGGGACTGTTCTCAACTCTAGCAAATCTGCAAGACATCCAGGGGATTGATTAGAGGCATGATTGTCCCTAAGAAGGAGAAAAGCAAACAAAACAAACCACGGAGCAGTACACAGCTGGTCACACCCTGCCCCCTGGTGGCACTGCTTGGACACAGTGCCAGCTGGTGGCGCAGGCTGAAGTTGCTGGGGAAGCCAACCAGGGTTGGGGAGCAGGCTGGGGATTGAGGAGCAGGCTAAAGAAGAGTGGAGCAGGCAACAGTGGAAGAAAGTCCTACAGCACGCCCTTGCACTGTCTCCCTGAAGCTAGGAAGAAAGCTGTGGGAAAGAACTGCAGAAATGCAGGTCTTGCTGGGTGTGGTGCTGTGTACATACAAAAATCCCAGCACACAGGAGGCAAGGCTAGCCTGTTCTACACAGCAAATCCAGGCCTGCCAGGGCTATAGAGAGAGAAACTGTCCCCAAAAGAAAAAAGAATGTGGGACCATTCTTTCATGCAATCCTCATTTGTCAAATGACTATTCTGGGAGGACACTGGTACAGGACAGTTTAAAAAACAAGACTCGGTTTGCTTAGATTCTTCTCTCTACAAAGCAGAGAAATGGCAGGTAGGCCAGAAGGGAGGTGGAAGTGATCACTTAGATAGCTAGGGGCCAAATTAGGGACCTAGCCTAAGATTCTTTGGATTCTTCCTTTTTCCCCATTTGTTTTTTGAGATAGGGTCTAGCTCACAATAAACCGATGAAATAGTATATAATAGGATTGCAGGGAAGAAAAAACCTGGATAATTAGAGTCAGAAAGACCTGAAGCCAAGTTCTATTTTCCCAGCCAACCAGATTTGTAACTCTGAGTAAATTATTTAACCTTCAATGTCTACATCTGCAAGATAAAGTTATTGCAGACTGAATGAGACTTGTACACAAGCTGCTAGCACAGAACCTAGCACCTGCTATCCATAAATATCAATCCTTTCATATGCAAGGTGATGTTATACACAAAGGCAGAGGAGGTGTTGAAAGACCAAGTCCAAGAAGGGCCTTGGGAGCTATCACATAAAGCCAGGTGAAAGATAAGCCCTGTGCTAAAGTGTGGCTAATTGGGTAGAATCATACTAAAGGTCCTGGTGTCTAAATAGCTATGAAAGATTAGAAAAAACAATCCTTTAGTCTGACTCAGATACTCCCTGAGGCAGCTTGCTAGCTGATGGTGCGGTTCACTGAGATAGGTAATCTCAGGAGCTGGGGCAAAATTGCGAACAAGATAAAGACCTTCAAAGAGGCAGCCATTCTGACACCAGCGTAAACACCCTGAGGCAAGGAGTCAGATGATCATGGCAAGGTGAAGGTGGACAGTTTTGATGCAGGGCCTATCGGATGGGGTGTGGAGTAGCGTAGAACCTGTCTATATACACGAAATTGAGTGTAAATGTAATGGGGATGGGAAGCACTGCAGACCAGCTACAGACCACCCTTAGAGGCCATCTCTCTTTATGCACAAAACTCTGCGGAGACTAAAAATCAAGATTATTTGTTTTGAAAGTGGCAGAACCCACTTAAATTAAGCTTAAATAAAAGAATAAATGCATTCATTCTTGTAACAAGAATATAGGTTTTCTGCTCCACCTAGTTCCAGAAACAGCCACATCTCCTCCAAGAAGTGACAGTCTAATACCTGAGACATGATAGTAAATGTTAGAATGAAGTGGATTTGGTTATGTGGCCTGAGGTCACCAAGGCTGCCTCCAACTCTAGTACAGGAGACATTGATGACATCAATGACCCCTTCATTGATCTCAACTACGTGGTCTACATGTTCCAGTATGATACCCATGGCAAGTTCCACAGTACAGTCTGGGATACAAGTAGGAAATTTGTCTTTTTTTTTTTTAAGGATTTATTTACTTATTATAAGTAAGTACACTGTAGCTGTCTTCAGACACTCCAGAAGAGGGCGTCAGATCTCATTACGGATGGTTGTGAGCCACCATGTGGTTGATGGGATTTGAACTCATGACCTGGGGGCTGGTGCAATGGCTCAGTGGTTAAGAGCACTGATTACAGCCGGGCAGTGGTGGCTCATGCCTTTAATCCCAGCACTTGGGAGGCAGAGGCAGGTGGATTTCTGAGTTCGAGGCCAGCCTAGTCTACAGAGTGAGTTCCAGGACAGCCAGGGCTATACAGAGAAACCCTGTCTTGGAAAAAAAAAAAAAAAAGAGCACTGATTGCTCTTCTGAAGGTCCTGAGTTCAAATACCAGCAACCAAGTGATGGCTCATAACCATCTGTAATGAGATCTGACGCCCTCTTCTGGCGTATCTGAAGACAACTACAGTGTACTTAGCAAACAAGGCCCGAGTGAGCAGAGGTCTTGAATTCAATTCCCAGCAACCACACGATGGCCCACAACCATCTGTACAGCTGCAGTGTAGTCATATACATAAAATAAATAAATAAATTTAAAAAAAATGAATTCATGACCTTTGGAAGAGCAGTCATAGCTCTTAACCACTGAGCCATCTCTCCAGCCCGGAAATTTGTTTTTAATCTTCCAGGAATTAGATCTCTCCAGCCGGGCGGATGCTGGTGCCAAGTATGCTGTGGAGTCTACAGGTGTCTTCACTGTCTTGAAGAAAGGTGGAGTGACAGAAGGATGGGCCCATACAGCCATCACCTCTGTTCTTTCTGTCTGTGACAGGGTGTGAACCAGGAGAGGCACATCATCAGCTCATTCAAGTGTGTCATCAATGCCTCCTTACCACAATCTGCTTAGCAAGCCCCAGGCCAAGGTTATCCATCAAGGGATTTATGACCACTGTCCACTAGAAGACCTTGGATGCCACACCCCCAGAAAGCTGTGCTGTGATGGCCATGGGCTACCCAAAACATCCCTTCATTCCTGCTACAGCCGAAGCTGTGAGCAAAGGTCATCCCTGAGCTGAACAGGAAGCTCGCTAACATGACCTTCTCTGGTCCTACTTCCACTGTGCATCCTGGATTTGACATGGTGCCTGGAGAAAACTGCCATTTGGGAGACACCAAGAGGTGGTGGCCAGGTGTGGTGGCATATGCCTTTAAAACCAGCACTTGGGAAGTAGATTGGATCTCCGTGCATTCAAGGCCGGTTTTGTCTATGTAGTGAGTTCCTGGACAGCCAGACTACATAGGGAGACCCTGTCTCAAAAGGAAATACATACATAAGGATATACATATATAAGAAGGTGATGAGGCAGGCATTGGAGGGCCCCCTAATGGGCATCCTGGGCTTATATAGGGACCATTGCCTCTTGAGACTTTAACAGCAACATCCATTCTACCTTTGATAGTGTGACTAGCATTGCTCTCAATAACTACTTTATCAAGCTCATGTCCAGGTATAACAAATAATTTGGCTACAAGAACAGAGTAGTGGACCATTTAGGTCTACACAGTCCTCCAAAGTCCACATGGCCTCCAAAGAATAAGAAACTCTGGACCACCTGCCCCAGCAAGAACAGGAGAGGAAGAGAGCCTTCAGCTGTTAGGGAGCCCCTGCTCTAACTCAGGCCCCACTACACTGAGCATCTCCCCTCACAAGCTCCATCCTAGCCCCCAACCGAAGAAAGGGCTTCAGAAGCCCTTAGATGGCCTTAATAAAGTCTACTGTGGGTGGTTACGGGACATGTATTGATCTTTGTCTCTGTTCTGTTTCTGTCTCGGGCAGGTTCATGCTTTACATTACCAAGCTGACACTCAACAGAGCTCAACTTAAACTCTACAGACAGAGCAATCCAGCAAAAAATGAGCTCATGTCCAAAGTTTAGAAAAGGTCTCAGCCAGGGATCTCATGCCCCCATCTCTGAACATCCTGATTGCTGTGGTCAGGGTATGGGCCACACAAATTGGCCCTAAGAGAAGCAAGGTCAGACCCACATGACCTGATAGTTTTCCAAAGGAAGTCACCGTGCTGCTACCAGAAACAGGATTCTGAGCAGCTGTTCACCACGGATGCATTGAGTTTGAATTGCTACAGCATTTGAATTGTCGATACGCAGTGGTCTCAGGTTGGAACAACAAGTTGAGAAATTACACAAGGACCTTATGATAGTGGCAGGATGAGGACAAATATGCTCTTTGGAATTAGGAGGGAGTGGGTTAGGGGGTAGGGGCATTAGAGGACCAAGGATATGTCTGTAAGCCTGAAATACCTCACCAATTTCATGGTGGTAGATGAAACTTCCTTGATAAGAAGCTGGGCACGGACAACAGTTTGGTTTTGTTATTATTTAAGAGCAGAGGAGAGCTTAGCATCTGGGTCCCTGGAAAAGAAAAGCCTGAAGCTACGAGTGCTCTGGAAAAGCAAACCTAGACCCTGAAGTTTTAGGCATCTTGTTATCCTGGGCTCCCCACCCCTGGTCTCATCCCTCATTCTTAGCTTGTTTGACATTCGACGTCTCTTGCTTGCTTTCTCTAAGGAGCAACAGCCTTCAAAGTTACATCAGTATCCTTGCAGCGTGGCGGGTCGTAGGGCGAAGCCTCGGAGTAGGCGGATCCCAAGTTGAAGTCCGGCTCCAATGGCTTCAGGGTGTGATGACTGTAGGGCGGAGGCTTCACAGAGCCCGGGGCCTTGAGCTAGGGCTAGTGAGCCGGCCCTACAAATGGGCGAGAGAACCAGCTAGGTTCCGCCCCAGCGACTGCCCGCCTCCTTTTTAAGCGCCTCCCGCCCAACCTCAGCTCCCTCTGGCTTTGCCACGCTCCTTTCTTCCCCGCCTTCCTTGTCTCCCCGACTGCACTGGTTCCTGTGGCCATCCCGCAGCGCCAATCCAGGTGCCATGGCTGCTATGTACCTCCCAGGCCTGCGGTGAGTGACCCATAGCCGGGGGGCCCACTCTGCGCTCCACCTTCGGGGCTTCCTCCGCTTGTTTCCCATCCTAGGAAGAGACTGGCAGGGCGGCTATTCATCAGTGTGGGTCTCATGGTGGTGCATCTCCCTCCTCCCCCGTGCCATCCCCAGCCATGCCAGGTTTCCCACTCAGCCTCTGTGCTCTTCTATCCCTCCCTGCCCCCTTGTGCGCTGTTCTATCTGCCACGCGCAACCTCCTCCCCTTCTCCTTTGCCTTCCTGAGCCGTAGCAAATGCTCTACTTACCAGATGTAATTCTTTCAGACTAGGGGCTCCCAGTCTACCCTTCGGTGTGTGAGGAGCCATTAAGGCCTTAAGTTCATAGGGCTTGAGTCCCCGGGGACCCGAGCTCAAAGCTCCCTAAAGAAGGTAGAAGGTAAACATCATTTGCAGCCTCCCTGAGAACGGAACCTGGCACGAAGCCCAGTGAAGCCTCTGGGGACTAGGGAGGGAGGGAAACAGGGAGGGAGAGAAGGAAGGAAGCAAGATGGGAGAAGGAGGGCAAACTGCCTTTTTTAACTTGACTGGCTTTCCCTAGTAGGTCCTGGGCCCCAGGCTTGTCCTGGCTGCCTCCTCCTGCCCACCCCCCGCCCGCCCCATACAACCGGGTCTCCTCTCCATATGCCCCTTTCTCCATGGTCTTGGACATAGAGTCTGAACTGCCTCCTTATCTCTCCCGCGCAGATTTACTTGGTTAGTCCATGTGAGAGTGGTCTATGAACGATAGAGAGAAGGTCTCTCTCTTAAAGGTGTGCAAGAAAATGGGGGTAGGGCTGGGAGAAGCTATGTTTCCCATAAGACAACTGGAGCCAATTCCTGGGAATAAAAGCTTTCAGGACCATGCCTTTAAAATTACTTTCTCAGGGAAACTCTTGTGCAGAAAAACACACAAAGAGGCCTACCATGCTGTGCCCCTATCCCCTGGGGCCATAAGGGCATGCTGCCTTTATTGTGTTCTGGATGACACCCAATGCAGGCCCAAACTCCCACATCCAAGAGCTTCTCCCTTCGCAGGCAATGTAGCCTGTGGTCTGAGCTTCCCATCCTCTCATGGTCTGACCCTACCACCAACCCCTAAGGCTTCTAAGGAGAGCCAGGGAATGCGCAGGCTCACACCGTCGTGGCCTACTATGGGTTTCTGGCAGGTGAGGCCTTGCATGTGACTACATCTCTTTGCAATGATGGCCTTTACTATCTTGGGTCCAGAGCAATCACAGCAGACCCTGCTGTCTTCCAGGAGCGTAGCAGGAAGAACGATAGATAGAGACCCTGCCCTTCTGGGGATCTATGCATGGACCAGAGACATTACTCTTCTTGGTCCTTCTTTTGATTAGTTAAAACATCCTTAGCTAGTCCATGCTTGTTGACCCAGGTGAACAACCTGAAACCCCAACATCAGTTGTCTACATTCCAGAATTCTAACCTAAAGCCTGGCACTGGGAGAGGGCTTTACAGTCCCGAGTTGTGCCTTCTGTTTGAGGCCTTTACGCTGATGGAGAAAGATAAGGATAGCAGCCATTTTAACATAAAAACTGACAGGGTTTCTCTGTATAGCCCTGGCTATCCTGGAACTTACTCTGTAGACCAGGCTGGCCTCGAACTCAGAAATCCACCTACCTCTGCCTCCCAAGTGCCAGGATTAAAGGCATGCGTCACCACTGCCAGGCATGGATGAACTTCTTAAAAATTGCTTATGAACCTCTCATCTGGGCAATCTCTTCACTCTTGGGCCAGACGCTTGACTACCTCTCCTCCCTGATGGGAGACACATACCTCATAAAGGCCACAAATACAAGTAGTCTGAACTCATCCCACATACCAATCATACCTGGTCTCACAGTGCCTACAACCAGACACACTTTGGTACTCCCCAGAGGCATAGCTTTCTGCCCCTCGCCAATACTTGTCTCCCATGATAGCCACTGGATAGTTGACTCTCTGTTTTGATTCTGATAGGCTTAGCTGGCACGGGCTGAGGCCCTGGTCCTGGTCACCATGCCGTAGCATCCAAACCCTGCATGTGCTCAGTGGAGATATAAGCCAGCTGCCAGCTGGAGTTCAAGACTTTGTGGAGCGCAGTGTCCGTCTGTGCCAACCAGAGGGCATCCACATCTGTGATGGGACGGAGGCTGAGAACACTGCCATACTGGCCCTGCTGGAAGAGCAGGGTCTTATCCGCAAGCTCCCCAAGTATAAGAACTGGTAAGCCTTGAAACAACCCCCAAGATGAAGATTACTGCTTAGACTGAGGTCTCTTTGGGTTCACCAAAACAGAGATATTTCTAAACCATACCAGTGGAATGAGTCAGAATGAGAGCTTCAGGGGAAATGGAGTAGGAAGTGAATGTTTTCACATTAAATGAAAAAGTTGATACGAATTTACAAATTGGAGCTCTTACTTTGGAGGGGGCCTACCCACTGCCTGCCTCTTACTTCATGAAACATTGGCCAGGGGTAGAGGCTCCAAGGCTCCAACTGCTCTAACTGCTCTTCTAGAGGTCCTGAGTTCAAATCCCAGCAACCACATGGTGGCTCACAACCATCCATCAGAATGAGATCTGATGCCCTCTCCTGGTGTGTCTGAGGACAGCTACAGTGTACTTAAATATAATGATAAATAAATCTTTTTAAAAGAAAAAAGAAAGCCGGCAGACCTGGAGTCAAAGTTAAACTTAAGAAGTAAGTGGCCAGGCTTAGTGGAGCATGCCTTTAATTCCAGAACTCAGGAGGCAGAGGCAGGTGGATCTCTGTGAGTTTGAGGCCAGCCTGGTCTACAGAGTAAGTTCTGGGACAGCTGGAGCTACATGGTGAGACCCTGCCTTGACAAAATACAACAGAAAAGTGAGTCTGGAGATAAATGAGATCTGCCAGCCACCATTTCCCGGGCAATCCTCTCTCCCCCAGCTGGCTGGCCCGCACGGACCCCAAGGATGTGGCGCGGGTAGAAAGCAAGACGGTGATTGTAACTCCTTCGCAGCGGGACACAGTGCCTCTCCTGGCTGGTGGGGCCAGTGGGCAGCTGGGCAACTGGATGTCCCCAGACGAGTTCCAGAGAGCTGTGGACGAGAGATTCCCAGGATGCATGCAGGGTAACAAGTCAGGGACACAAAGGCAGGGGCTTTGAGGATGTGACTAGGTTTGGAATCCTTCCTCCTAGCGACATCTTCCTCCACAGGCCGCACCATGTATGTGCTTCCATTCAGCATGGGTCCTGTGGGCTCACCACTGTCCCGAATTGGAGTGCAGCTCACTGACTCGCCTTACGTGGTGGCGAGCATGCGTATTATGACCCGCCTGGGGACACCTGTACTTAAGGCCCTGGGAGATGGTGACTTCATCAAGTGTCTGCATTCAGTGGGCCAGCCCCTGACTGGACATGGTAAGTACCTACCTAGGACACTGAGAACTCCTTCCACTCAGAGGGAGCCCCAAATCTTATCCATCCACAGAGAAACGGTGGATGTGGAACCGATTACTCCCCAAGGCCCAGGGAAGCATTCTGGACTGGAGTAACACCATTTAGAGAACAGAAGTCAGTCGCCAGGTCTGACAAAGCACAAAGGCTGATGGGTACTGAAGAAGGGGGCTTAGCTACCTCTGGGCATTCCATTACTTCCAAGTGTCTCTTGGATCAATCCTTGATCCCTCCAGTCCCTGACACCCTGGTTTCTGATGCTGGTGCCAGCAGCACTATGACCCCATTGTCTCCAGGGGATCCTGTGGGCCAGTGGCCGTGCAATCCGGAAAAAACCCTGATTGGCCACGTGCCAGACCAACGGGAGATCGTCTCCTTCGGCAGCGGCTATGGTGGTAACTCCTTGCTGGGCAAGAAGTGCTTTGCCCTGCGCATCGCCTCTCGCCTGGCCAGGGATGAGGGCTGGCTGGCAGAGCACATGCTGGTGAGGGCCTGGTGAGGAACTGAGCAGCTGTGGAAAGGGGAGTGGGTGGGGTAGGCCTCCTTCCTGCCAGGAGCCAGGATGGTGAGCCTGAAACCTGAAGTTTTAGCCCCAGGCTGCTAAAGTGCTACCCTAGTCCCTGTGGAGGGGCAGGACAACCTGCTGCTACCTACCCCACTACCCGCTAGCTGTCCTCATCCAGATATGCCATCGTGACTTCTTCGTTCTGTTCCCTCTGTCTCCAACACAGATTTTGGGCATCACCAACCCTGCAGGGAAAAAGCGCTATGTAGCAGCTGCTTTCCCCAGCGCCTGTGGCAAGACCAATCTGGCCATGATGCGGCCTGCATTGCCAGGCTGGAAAGTGGAGTGTGTGGGGGATGACATCGCCTGGATGAGGTTTGACAGTGAAGGTGAAGGGCCCTTTTCCTGAGCAGCCAACATGGTTCCATACCTCAGTTAGCGTAGCAACTGCAGATCTCTGTCAGATCTAGAAAAAAAAAATAGTCGGACCCCCTCCAGCTTCACATCTCAGCCTTTCCTAATTGTTCTTTCCTTTCTTTCACTTCTGGCAGGTCAACTCCGAGCCATCAACCCTGAGAATGGCTTCTTCGGGGTGGCCCCTGGTACCTCTGCTGCCACCAATCCCAATGCCATGGCCACAATCCAGAGTAACACCCTCTTTACCAACGTAGCTGAGACCAGTGATGGCGGTGTGTACTGGGAAGGCATTGACCAGCCTCTTCCGCCTGGTGTCACCGTAACCTCCTGGCTGGGAAAGCCCTGGAAGCCTGGTAAGTCGGGTGAGGCATTGTGACAATGGCCCCCAGGGTTCAGCACTTTTATGTAGATGTGTGTTTTGCCTACAAGTGTGTCTACACCAAATTCGTGTAATAAACAGGCTATCAGATCCCCTGGAACTAGAATTACAGATGGTTGCAAGTCACCATGTAGGGGATGGGAATTGAACCTGTGTCCTCTACAAAAGCAGCCAGTCTCCAGCCACATCAATTTTAATAATGGAAAATCCTCTAAAACCCTACAGTTTCCAACACCAGGCAAGATCTCAGTTCGTGTCCTTATCCATTATTCATTGTTTGGGGATCTGAGTAATTATTTAACTTCCCTTCTGTTTTCCAGTTTTCCAACCAATTGAATAAGGCTTATTGTAGTACTCAGCTCTTAGGGTTATGGGAGCAGTGATAATGTATAAAAGGAGTTTAGCATGTGGTCAGATACATCACACTTGCCAATAGTGAGTATAAGCTGGACAGGCTTATGTTGGAGGACTATTTGGAGAATAGTTAAAGGAGGATTGGGCCAGTAACATTTGACACATCAGGAAAGAAGGAAGCCTGGGTCCTCTACCAAACATTCCTTTGTCATTTATCTGTATGATGGATAGCCCGTGTCTAAAGTTGCCCTACCCTTCCCACCCCTCCCTATGTTGTAATCCTGCATGAACTCAGGCTAGCACTTTAGACTTTCTCAGAGGCTGGTTTCCCAAGCTGTCATTACCAGGGTGCCTGAGAGACCCATCCCTCACCACCTTTCCATTGCCTTCTGCAGTTATAGGAAGAGAGCGCAGCAGAGGATGAGCCTGTGGTCACTGAAAGGCAAGCTTGAGTTTTGCAGGCTGGCCTAGCAGTCAGCCTCTTTGTTTGATCAGCCTTTATTTTCTCTAACACCATCATTAAGTCCCCCTCAGGAGCCCCACTCAACTGAGAAATCCAAAAAAAAAAGATAATCTTCCCTACAGGCTAGTTTCCCAACCCTTTCATCAACTCTGAATTCACTGATATAACTAGAGAGTCAGGGTCCTAGGCTGGGCGCCAGGGATAGACGTGTTGGCCCCTAACTCCCACTCCCTACCAATCTGGTCATCATCTCCAATGGAGAAAGCACCATGCCTGAGTCTCCCCAGTGGTGCTCACACATGTGCTATACTGTCTTGGCCCCTACCTTCTCTCCAGCATACCTGAAGGTGCCAAATGCTCTGGGCTCCTCAGGGTATGACTGGCCAGGTTATGTTCCTGATAGACTTCATGCCCTAACTAACCCACTCTGTCAGGGTCTAAGCAGGACCAGAGACATCACCAAAGGTCTATAAGCTTTAATACAATCACTGGGCTGGTAAAATGACACAGCGTGCTAAGGTACTTACTTACCATGAAGTCTGAGTTAGATTCCCAGTACCCTCATGGAGGAAGAAAACTGAACAAGCTGTCCTCTGAGTTCCATATGCATCCCATGGCAGCCCCTAGCTCCCAGCACAATAAACAAATAAATAAATGTGTAATAAAAGCAATTTCTGTTTGCATGTTGATGGCTCAGGAGATTGTCTTCCCTGGTTTGTTAATGGGAACCCACTGCTTGAAATATTGACCTGACATGCTCAGTTTTCACTTTAGGTTTAGGAAAATTAGATTTGGGGAATAATAATCCTGTAACTAAAAGTTTCTGGGAAGAAAATTATTATAACCACATGCCAATATCTAACTCTGTTTCCTTAAGACTTGTACCCAAGCCGGGTGGTGGTGGTGCACGCCTTTAATCCCAGCACTTGGGAGGCATAGGCAGGCAGATTTCTGAGTTTGAGGACAGCCTGGTCTACAGAGTGAGTTCCAGGACAGCCAGGGCTATACAGAGAAACCCTATCTTGGAAGAAAGGAAGGAAGAAAGGAAAGAAGGAAGGAAAGAAAAGAGAGAAAAAATGTGTGTCTGTGTTGAGAGTGGACATGACCTTGGAAATGATAGCATTTTGTATTTCCTCTCCCAGGTGACAAGGAACCCTGTGCACATCCAAACTCTCGCTTCTGTGTCCCAGCTTGCCAGTGCCCCATCATGGACCCAGCCTGGGAAGCACCAGAAGGTGTCCCTATTGATGCCATCATCTTTGGAGGCCGCAGACCCAAAGGTAAATAGCATGTGGGCATTGGACCTTCGTAGTAAAGCTCCCACCTTCCTGTGCTTAAAACTCACAGGACCGCTCGCTCACTTGGGACCTCTAGCTGCTGTCTAGCCATATCTCCTATAGTGAATGCAGAATGTGTGAGAGCATGGGGTCTGAAGTGGAAGAAAAAGGTTGCCTATAAACCTGTTCCTTGGTGTTCCAGGGGTACCACTGGTGTATGAGGCCTTCAATTGGCGTCATGGGGTATTTGTAGGTAGCTCCATGCGCTCTGAGTCCACTGCAGCTGCTGAACACAAAGGTAAGTTTATACCCTCCACGTTCCCTGTCCCTACTCCCACTGTCTCCATTTTTCCCATCCCTTCTCTTCACTTTCCCTGAAGCTAATTCAGAACTGTCAACTTTTACCCGACCTCTGCCAGCTGAACCCAGAGCACCCTTCCCTTCCTTAGACAGGAAGGCCCCTTACCCCTGCCCCTCCTGTCCTAGGAAAGACCATTATGCATGATCCCTTTGCCATGCGACCTTTTTTTGGCTATAACTTTGGACACTACCTGGAACACTGGTTGAGCATGGAGGGACGAAAAGGTGCCCGGCTGCCTCGTATCTTCCATGTCAACTGGTTCCGGAGAGATGAAGCAGGACGCTTCCTGTGGCCAGGCTTTGGGGAGAATGCTCGTGTACTAGACTGGATCTGCCGAAGATTAGACGGGGAAGACAGTGCCCAAGAGACTCCCATTGGGCTAGTACCAAAAGAAGGAGCCCTGGATCTCAGTGGCCTCAGAGCAATAGACATCAGTCAGCTCTTCTCCATTCCCAAGGACTTCTGGGAACAGGAGGTTCGTGATATTAGGGGCTACCTGACAGAGCAAGTCAACCAGGATCTGCCCAAGGAGGTGTTGGCTGAGCTCAAGGCCCTGGAAGAACGTGTACAAAAAATGTGACCTGAGGCTCAAGGCTAGCAAAAGCACAGCACCCCCATCTGGGTAGAGAACCCCCGGCTCACAGAAAACATAAACAATCTGACATTAAAATGTGTGAGTGTTGGGAGGCCGCAGACCTCCCCAAGCGGTCTGATAAGAGATGCACACTTTTTTGTTTTGTTTTGTTTTGTTTTGTTTTTTTTCAAGACAGGATTTCTCTGTGTAGCCCTGGCTGTCCTAGAACTCACTCTGAGATGCACACTTTTATACACGTGTTTGTTCACTTTCCATGTGTCCTCATAGGCTTCATTCAAAGTAGTCTTAATGCTGGCTCATGGTAGTAGGAACTTCTGGAAGAAAGCATCTTCTTCTGAAGAAATGTAACCTAGTATAGTGATGCACACCTTTAATCCCAGAGGCAGCTTGACCTCTGGGAGCTTGAGTCCAGCCTGCCTGGTCTACATAGCAACTGCCAGGTCAGCCGGGGCTATGTAAGACCCAGTCCCCTCCATCAAAAAAAAAAAAAAAAGACCACAGCACAGCAGGCTGGGTTAGTATTTGTGTCCCACACAGACTTGCAGAAGCCTCCTTCTCCACAGGAAGCCACTCCAGAACCAATTTCCTCCTCCTGGCTTCCTCCCACTTCCTGGAACCAAGAGCCACACTTGTTATTTTTTCCTTGAGACAAGGTCTCATGTAGATCAGGCTGGCTCCAACTCACTGTGCAGCTAAAGATAACCTTGATCTCATGACCCTCCTCTCCCTACCTCTGACAATCTTGCTACCAAGGCCAGCTAGACAACACTTCTAGAGCACTATCTGTATTCTAGGCACATTGTCAAAGTACCATTTTGTAGCTCAAAATACAGAGTTGGATTGAACATAATAACATGTCTTAAAATCCTAGCACTTGGAAGGACCCTATCACAAGGCAAGAGAATTGTATATAGTGACCCTGTCTACAAAACCCACAAACCAAAGAATTATCCAGTGACTGTCCCACATCTTTGTGTATATGGGCAGTTAGGAGAGGGGGATTATTTAAGAAAAAAAAAAAAAGATTTGCAGTTCAGAGGGAGACGGGAAATAGGACAGGGGAAGTTGATTTGATCAAATGACATTATATATACATAAAATTCCCAATAATAAAAAAATGAAGTATTTTTTTAAATAGGCAGTTGGAAAAATGGTTCAGTGGTTAAAGAGTATATACTGCTCTAGAAGAGGACTGGAGTTCAGCAGCGACATTGGGATTCTCACTGACACCTGTACCTATAGCTCCAGGAGATGACACCCTGACATGCACAGACACCTCACATGCACATATTTGCACACATACACATAATTAAAGTGAATCTTTTTTAATTTTTTATTCATATGAGTACACTGTAGCTGTCTTCAGACACACCAGAAGAGGGCATCAGATCCCATTACAGATAGTTGTAAGCCACCATGTGGTTGCTGGGAATTGAACTCAGGACCTCTGGAAGAGCAGTCAGTGCTCTTAACCACTGAGCCATCTCTCCAGCCCTAAAGTAGATCTTTAAAAAAGAAAACTGGCCTGAGGATATAACTCGGTGACAGGTTCTATCCCCAGTTCTGCAGAAAACAAAAGAACACAGGATAATCAACTTGTCAAAGGCAAAATAGTAAGCAAGTAGAGCCACCTCTCTAAATCCCCTAGGGAATGTATCCAACTGCACAGCTTCATCAAATCTGAGGCAATGAGCTAAGCATGGTACACACACCTTCAATCCCAGGACTCAGGAGGAGGTCTGACAGAGCCAGGACTACACAGAAATACCGTCTCTAAGAAGAGAAGAAGATTCTGCACGATACTAATCTTTGGAATGAAGTTCAGTAGTAAGATAACCGCCTGAATTCTGAAGTCAATTATGAGAGAAATAAAATATGCAATAAGGGATTGGAAAGGCCACCTCCTATGCTTTCAGTGCACAGTTCAGGTTGCAGTGCTCACACTGGGAGGCTTACAACCACCTATAACTCTGGCTCCAGGTTTTCTAGTATTTGAGGGTGCCAGCAAATGTGTGGCGTACATTCACATAGGCACATGCATAAGATTTAAATTTTTACATGTATCAATGCTAGCTGCCTGAATGTGTGTGCACCACATGTATACCTGGTATCCTGAAAGGTCAGAATCAGCGATGAATGCCCTGGACCTGGAGCTAGAATAGTTGTAAGACAACATGGATGCTAGGAACTGAACTGAGTTCTGCTCTGCTAGAGCAAGAAGTGCTCTAAGCCACTGAGCCATCTCTCTAGATCATCAATAAGATGTTAGAAAATAAAACAGGAGCAATGATCCCACATGAACTACAGCATTTGCTAAGGAAAACTTCCCTGCTTAGGAGCAAGATGAATATATAAACTCAGAAAAAGAAGAAAACCTTCAAATAAAATGGGATTCTGCCAGGCAGTGGTGGTGCACACCTTTAATCCCAGCACTTGGGAGGCAGAGACAGGTAGATTTCTGAGTTCAAGGCCAGCCTGGTCTACAGAGTGAGTTCCAGGACAGCCAGGGCTATACAAGGAAACCCTGTCTCAAAAAACCAAAAAAAAAAAAAAAAAAAAAAAAAAAAGGGATTCTGGGGAAAACCCTCAAAGGAAGCAAGTGGATGAGGAAATCCTGAGTGTTCTCCAAGAAAATGCTGGAAAATTGGTCAGAGAAGAAAGGTTTACTAAAGGTCAGGGTGGACCACAAAATAGAACACAGCAATTGAATACACAACATATAAAAATATAGCTGGGCCAGGCAGTGGTGGTGCATGCTATAACAAGGTTATAGCAACTAAGGTCGAATTTCAACTGTAGGGTCATTATCAACATCACAAAAGAGCTAAAGGGTGTAATGACACAGGCTTTAATCCCAGCCCTCAGGAGGCAGAGACTGGAGAATCTCAGACTTGGAGGCCAGCCTGGTCTACAGTCCTAGTTCCAGGACAAGGGCTGAGACCTTATCTCAAAAATACAAAAACAAAAATCTGAAGGATTTTTAATATCTTATGGTTTTAGCACAAAGAAATGTTTGAGCGGAAGTTCATCCTAATTTAAACATTACACAGTACATATATGCATCTAAACATCATGTGATACCTCACAAATATGCACAATCTTATGTATAAAGAAACAGTATAATTTAAAAGTCAGATCCTCATCTTCATAAATAGCCATGGGTGACACAGTGCCTTCTGCACACAGAGGCTCTACCCCTTCATCTGTAAAATGGGAAGGTACATCAGTGTTGTCGGGGTGACTGAGCCAGCGGAGTACAGCACGCAGCACTCTAGCAGCAAAGACCAAACCAACACTCTAGGCAGTTAGCTGCGGCTCCGCTCCGCTCCCGCGATTACAGTGGGCCCTTTAAGTCTGTCTTATGGAGCTGACCCTGCAGTTAAGAGAAAAAGGAGCAACGAGAAGAAAATGGAGGGGAAAAGAAGATTCGAAATGGGGCCCTCCCGGAAAGAAGCAGGGGAACTTGGGCTCCAGGTACCTTTTACACAGCACCAAGGTCTTAGCTTTAAACATGATTTTTCCCAATAAAATTGGCCCACATGGCAGATAAATAGAAACAAGATTAAGATATTTTGAGTTTTAGACTTGTTTTCTTGCTTGCTTTGAGTTTTGTTTGGAGTTTGTATGTTTGCTTGAGACAAGGTTTCCTACACCCCAGATTAGTGTGACAGAAAATGTGTTACAGAAGCTAGTAGTGAATTCCTGATCCTCCTGCCTCTGCCCCCCAATGCTGGGATTACAGGTGTGTTACCATGCCCAGCCTTGGCTTTAGTTTTGGCTCCCTCCCTCCTTCCCATTCTTTCTTTTCGGTTTTATCTGCAATACTAGTGTTGAGTCTAGGGCCCCTGGGATGCCAGCAAGTGGTCTACCACTGACATACATTCCAGTTGGTTTCATAAGGTAGGTCTCACCATGCCGCCCTGCCTACATTGGTGCCCTCCTAAAGTACTGGAATTACAAGGATATACACAACGCCCAGCCAACACACTGTACAGAAAACAGATGTAATTGAATAAGCTATTATAATCCTCCTTGAAAACTTTACCCAGAGAAAGAGAACTTTGGTAGATACCAAATGCCCCCATCTCTATCATAGCTGTCCCCTCTTGCCACAAATAGAATTATGATGATCAGCCATCATTTCCTTGCTTGTTTATAGTTTTCTCACCCAAATGTGGACACGTATACACTCTGACTTAGCCTTCCCTGGCCTATTTATAAATTGTAAAATGTTTGGGGTTGAAGCCAGCGCTTTGTGTGAATGTTAGGAAGTGTTCTGCACATACCAACATCTTCAACCATTGTTTTGCTTTGTTTCTGAAGACAGAGTCACCATACACAGCTTTGGCTGGCCTTGTTTTTGCTATGTGGCTAATCTCAAACTATCTTCCTGCCCTCACTTCCAAGTGCTGGAACTATGGCCATGTCTCACCTCGCCCAGCTTTATATGTATTTCTTATGTATTATAAATCTATTAATTCACAGATGTCTGCTCTATTTCTTCCTTCTTTCTCAAGTTAGCCATTTGGGAAGATCTAGATATGGATGTTCAATGCCTGGATTAATTACACAAGTATCTACAAAACAGACATCCACAGGCCCTGTTGTAAGAGCTGGAATAAGTTTTATATAGGCATGCTTCCCGATTAATGGAAGATTAATCCTATTTAATTGCCTTGTGGCCTACTTTATACAGAAACAGCACAACTGTTGTTTATTTTCCTTTATCCACCTTCCTTTTTTTTTTTTTTTTTTTTTTTTTTTTTTTTTTGGTTTTTTCGAGGCAAGGTTTCTCTGTGTAGCCCTGGTTGTCCTGGAACTCACTCTGTAGACCAGGCTGGCCTTGAACTCAGAAATCCGCCTGCCTCTGCCTCCCAAGTGCTGGGATTAAAGGCGTGCGCCACCACCACCCGGCTTATCCCCCATCTTTAAAATGACTTACTCTCCTATTATCTTTGGTTCTTGTTTTCTGAAACAGGGTCTCATATATCCCAAGCTGACCTTGAGGATGGCTGGTCCTCCTGCCTCCTATCTCCAGCGAAAAGCCAAAATCACCAAACTAGGTTGACAGCAGCCCCCACAGCCTTGTATGTGCCAGGCAAGTGCTGTATCAACTAGGTACCATTCCCCTGGCTCCTGCCTTTCAAAAAGATAGCCAGTTACTTGTAACAACACACACACAATGAACTTCTAGGTTTAAACACTGTGCACTTAATAAATTATATGCACTAACGTTCAAGTCCATATACCTTTGCCGATGGAAACTTGGATGAGTCATTTTAAAAGATCCTAAGAGTTCCTGCCTGCTTCCCTGCTGACACGGATGGTTGTACAAACATCTTGTATATTTTGTGCCCCAGACCTAGAGTCAACCAGCCTCTGAGAAAATGGAATCTTCAGTAGGAAACAGAATGTAAAAGCTACATGCTCATGAGCATGGTGGCACACACCTCTAACCTCATACACAGACTGTGGAGAGCTTTTAAGACAAGCCTAACAGTATAGCCCTGACATGGTGCCTAGGCTGGGCTCAGCTTCCTGGGTGCTGGGATTACAGGCACCAGAAACCACACCCAGCTTTGACTTGTCTCAAAAAAATAGACCAGGGGTTGGCAAAATGGTTCAGTGGGTGAAGATGTCTGCTGCCAAGCCCAGCAACCTGAGTTCAACCTTGAGACTCTCATAGTAGGAGAACCAGTTCTCCACATTCACATGCACATACACACATCACACATACATATGCACACACATTCATACAGGCACATGCACATAAATAGTAAAACTTGTAAAAATAGCAAATAAAATATGAACTGTGTACTATGCTCATAGATCTGTCTTTCTTTCTAGACCTTTCCAGTGCTAAAGAAAGAGGAAACATCTGTATTGATACTTTGCTATTGCTGTGATAAAACACCATGACAAGACAACTTACAGAAGCCTTTATTTGGGCTTCCAGTTCCAGAAGGATGAGAGTTCATGATGGGGACTTTAGGGATGGCTCAGAGTGTAAGAGTACTAGAAGCTCTTGCAGAGGAGCCAGGTTCAATTCCCAGCACCCCCATGGTGGTTCACAATAATCCATAAGTCCATATTACTATCTTTCATCTGATCTCAGTGTATGTGAAGCTTGTATATAGTATGTACATGTATATGCAGGCAAAATATACACACATAAAATCAAATGTATAAATAACTGGTGGTAGTGGAGGCAGACAGGAAAATCTCTAAGTTCAGTGCCAGCCTGGCATATAGAGCAAGCTCCAGGACAGCCAGGGCTACATAGAGAAATCCTGTCTTGAAAAAAAAGCAAAAACAAACAAAATTTTAAAAGTCCATGACAGCAGGGCAGTGATGGCACATGTCTTTAATTCCAGTACTTGGGAGGCAGAGGCAGGTGGATTTCTGAGTTTGAGGCCAGCCTGGTCTACAGAGTGAGTTCCAGGACAGCCAAGCTATACAGAGAAACCCTGTCTCCCAAAACAACAACAACAACAACAACAAAAGAGAACTAGAGATGTAGATCAGTTGTAGAATACTTGCCTAGCATTTGCAAAGCCCTGGGTTCAAACCCCAGAACCATACATTTCTATAAAACAAAACACACACTCATGCACACACACACACAATTCTTTTTTATGTTTATGGCTGCTCAGCCTGCACATGTATCTGTGTACACATGTATCACAACTGGAGTGACAGATGGTTGGGAGCTACCATGTGGATACTGTGTCCTTAGAAAGAGCAGCCAGGGCTCTTAACCACTGAGCCATCTATCCTGTCCTCCCCAATGTCCCCAAATCTAATTCTTAAGAATGTAAGAATTCTTGGGATGTAACTCTATTGGAAGAACTCTTCCCTAGCATGCATGAAGCCCTAGTCAATCTACATTCTATATAAAACTGGGTATTATGGTACACACTTGTAGTTCCCAGCATTCACACATGAGAGGCATGGAGTTCAAGGTTATCCTCAGCTATATAGTGAAATCAACATCAGCCTAGGCTACATGAGATGCTGTCTCAAAAGAAAAAAAAAAAGACCTACGATATGAGAGTTAGAATATTTCATCACTATCCAACTGTTTTCTAATAAAAACATTTTAAAGTCACTAGATAAAGTAGCACATTTCTCCCCTTAGATCTTATATGGGAAATGCTTCTTTTGTAAGTGTGCACACTTGTGAGGGCATCAGTCACTTCAGGACACTGAGCTCCTACAATCACCTGGCTCCTGTTGCAACTAAAGAGGCTGTGAAGGACCATCCTCCACATGAAAACTGGTCATCCTTTCCCCCAAAGATCAGGTTGCCCTCTAGTGGAGCTGCTCAAGGACAAAAAAAACAAAAAAACAAAAAAAAAAAACAGGCCAAACCTGGTGGAACAGGAAGTCAACCAACTGATATTTACTTAATCATTAGCCAACTTGGTCTCAAAATGGGTGCTGGAAGAAGAGAAACCTCTCTGTGGTTAGAGTGACTTGGTGTAACTGGGGACAGCTGAAGCTGATCAACTTCAAAGCACTTTACAAACTTACCAAGCACTTAAAGACCAAGAACATGTCAGAGTGACCTTTTGGTATGGGGTTACTAGCTCCTCCCTGCCTTTTATATACATATTAATATATTGATATTTCCCCTCTTCTTAGCACTTACAGATCTAACTTAGACCTACTCATAGTGCAATTCTGTCATCAAAACAGGCGAAAGAAGCTGGGAAGGTGGCTCAGTCAATAAAGTACAAGCAGGGGCATCTGAATTCTGATCCCCAGTATCTACCTGAAAAGTCAGCATTGCCCTTGTCACGTGTGTGAAATGCCAGGGCTAAGAAGCAGACAGAAGAATTCCCTGCTGGCTAGCCAGTATGGCCAACCAGCTAGCTCCAAAGTAAGTGAGAAGCTCTGTCTCAAAAAATAAGTTGGTAAACATTTTTTAAAGAAGACACAAGGAGGAGGAAGCCAAGATGGAGGCAGACGGACAGGAAGAAGATTCTGAACCAGAGTGGCTTTACATGGCCACAGGTAGATATATGATAAAGGTTAGAATAATTGGGATAACTCGTCTAAGCTAGGTGGGCAGCTTGTACCATTATCAATTGACCCTGAAATTATTGTGTGAATGTCTTTGAATTGAGAATTTATTGATATATAAATCTGACTTGTTAATTAAAAAAAAAAAGACATGAAAGTAGGAGGGGGCTTGAAGGGGGGCTATCAGAGGGAGGGGGAGCAGATGGAGTGCCTGTGGTCAAGATACACTGTATATATGCATGAAATTCTCAAATAATTTGGAAACTTTTGAGGAAGGCACCAGACATCCATTTCAGGCCTCTACACCAACTGATAGATGTGTTCACATGCACCAGAACACACCTGGACACACAGACACACCACACACACATACACAAAGATAATAAGGAAACATTTTGTTTTGTTTTGTTTTTGTTTTTTCAAGACAGGGTTTCTCTGTATAGCCCTGGCTGTCCTGGAACTCACTCTGTAGACCAGGCTGGCCTTGAACTCAGAAATCTGCCTGCCTCTGCCTCCCAAGTGCTGGGATTAAAGGTGTGCGCCACCACTGCCTGGCAGAAGACATTTTTACAGACCTCTTTTCTGGACCTAATCATAATGTTTTGTTCATGTTGCACCTTAGTTATCATCCATTTTATTATTTAATCACATAATGAGCTTGGGTTTTTTAATTTGTATTTACTTATTTGGGTGAGTGTGGGTGAGTGGGGAGGTATGCATGTGGAGTTCTAAGAACGATTTGTAGGAGTCCATTCTCCCTCAAGTCCTAAGACTTAGTAGTAAGTACCTTTCCCTAGCAAACACCCTAACCTGCTGAACCATCTCACTGGCCCAAACTTGGTTATTTTCATTTTATGAAGAACTGCAGCAACACTGGGTTTTTGTTGTTATTGTTGTTGTTTGGTGTGTGTGTGTGTTCAATGTATACATTCAACCCAGAGCATAACAGAATGCCAAGCAAGCACTCTCCCATAGAGACATATTCCTAACCCTCTACAAAATCTATTTCAGTGGCTACCAGGTATTTTCATATCTGTACAAAACTGACCACGATTTATTTGACCAACCTCTTATTGTATATTTGGATTTCTTTTATTTCCAGTGTTCCACTATTATCAGTGATTGTTAGGCAGAACATATATTTTCCTGCAGGTCCAAGTTTGATTACAGACAGCAGTATCACTAGGTCCCAGTTCAGGGTTAAGAGGGCAGACCAGGACTGGTTAAAAAGATAAAGCATCTCTCAGATAAGACATTCTTAAAAGGTGTGCCAGTAGAAATAAGGCACTTAAAGGCACATTTGATTGGCAGACAAGAATTTTAAACAAAGTTTGTAAAAATACAATCAGGTTGGGAAGTCTGTATTTGAAGTAATAAAAAAAAATGGAAAACTCACTGGTCAGCTCTTTTTTTTTTCTTTTCTTTTCTTTTCTTTTCTTTTTTTTTTTTTTTTTTTTTTTTTTTTTTTTTTTTTTTTTTTTTTGGTTTTGTTTTTTTTGTTTTTGTTTTTGTTTTTTAGAAACAGGGTTTCTCTGTATAGCCCTGGCTGTCCTGGAACTCAACTTTGTAGACCAGGCTGGCCTCGAACTCAGAAATCTGCCTGCCTCTGCCTCCCAAGTGCTGGGATTAAAGGCGTGCGCCGCCACGGCCCGGCTTGGTCAGCTCTTAAGAACGAAATACTTTTAAGAGGATACTTGATCAGATCAACGAGTGGAAGAAGTCTGAAATGTGGAAAATGACCACTGTGAAAATAACTTCAAGTAGTCAGTAAAAAAATACCTACAGAACTTGTAAGAACTTGAAGAGTAATAAAGAAGGAAAAATACTGAAGTTACTACATACTTTCCAGACCAGATAACCCATATACTTAGGTACCCTGAAAGCTCGGTGTATGTTTGAAACACCTGTCCATATAATTAATGGAGACCAGCCAAAGCACAAAATGCTAGGCGCTTGTTTACAGTTACAAATTTTAAGGCAGACAACCTATGGGCAGTTCAACCATCGTTAGTGTGGATCGGGAGAAAATGCTGGGGTCTCCGGTCTAGAGACCAGGAGACACCCTCACAGGACCTGTCACATGCTCGTCCGGGGAGCTGAGGTATCCTCGCGATGGCCCAGCTTTGGGCCATCAAGGGCAACATCGCCGGCCTCTCTGCCCCGAGCCTGGGAAACCATCCGGGACAAGGTAGGGCTCGGCCTTTGACTCACCCTAGTTACTCATAAACCAGCCGGAGGCGGCGCGCGAGTAAAGCCTAGGGAAGGTCGGCAAAGCCCAGACCCAGGGGGCGCGTGCGCACTAGTGCAACCCGAAAGGCTCCGTGGAAGGCCGCGGCATTTAGGGAGCGTCTGCAAAGACCAGGAAAGGAAGCCAGGGGTCGTCTAACAAGACCGCTGCGGGTAAGCGGGTACACTGCAGGGTGGAGAGGCCTGGGTCCCAGTGAGGACTACCTTCGACAGGCCGCTAACGCTACAGCCAGGGAAAGACGGTTGAACTGGAGTAGCCGGGAGCTGTGGGAATAGGAGCGGCTGGGCATGCAGTAAACAAAACAAAACACTCGAGGCCAAGCGACCTTAAGGGACCACCTCGCAGACTTGACGTCTAGTTCCGCTATGTCTAAATGCAGGTCGCAGCCAATTCCAGTCCGCTACGACTGAACGCCCCTCTTGGATTAAGCAAGTTTTCCAGCCCACCTATCAATCACCGGTCTGAGCTGTCCAATCAGCGGACCGAGGGGGCGGGACTGCTTGGAGAGTCGAGTGACGTCAGCAGGCCTGGCAGCCAGAAGCTTGACGGACGAGGCTCGCGACCGAGGAGCTGTTAGCCGGCGCCGCAGCGGTAGTTGATTTAAACAGCGCCTTGCCCCTGCGGGTCCTGAGACAACTCCTGGCTGGTGGGTGGTCTCGCGTGGGGTGGTAACCGCCAGACGCCGGGGGAGGTGCTTCTCCACTCTCCCTCCCCCTGTTGTACACACACCCCCGGCGCACCACGTGGGCGTGAAGCTAAACTAGAGGAGGTGGTAGGCTGACTTCTAACATCATTGGCTGTTGCTGCTGCCTGGCCTCGTCAGAAATTGCTCTGATTGGTCAGCAGGGACGTCGAGGGTGGGGTCTGAGTTCTAACGTTTCTGGTTGGTTGTGTGAGATAAGCTAGTGAGGTGCGTTCTTCCGCAAGGGGTTTTGATTGGTCAGTCGGAGAGGTTATCTGGGATTCGGCCACCCGGGGCCGGGGACTTTGATAGGTGAGTTTGGTTAGGGAAATGGGAAATTCCTCTTCATGGACTCTCATTAGTACGGTAGGGTTGCACCCTAGGTTTCATATGGCTTTCTTTGCTTCACAGGGTTGAGGAAGGTTTATGTTCCCGAAACCTTGGGAGCTGTCATAGCTAAAGAGAAGGAAATCTCAGTCTCCTGGAGGGGTCACCCCTCTAAAGATAGCTTCTGCCCCGTTTTTTGGAAACCCTGGTATTTCTAGAGCAGGATTTGCTTTCACCAAACCCAAGTTGGAGACAGGAGGAGCCCCTTCACAGAACATAAGGATGCTGTAACCAGAAGATGGGATCACGGAACAGCAGCAGTGCAGGATCTGGGTCCTTAGAACCCTCTGAGGGCTTGTCCCGAAGAGGGGCTGGCCTGCGTCGTAGTGAGGAAGAAGAAGAAGAGGATGAAGATGTGGATCTGGCCCAGGTACTGGCCTATCTCCTCCGCAGGTAACTTACCCTCTGCTGTGACACAAAGTGTCAACAATATCTTGACTTCAACTTCAGGCAGGAAAAGTGCAGAGGCTAGGGAATGGCATTGTCCCAGGACAACGGTTTTGTTTGAACCAAACGACCTTTCCTGCTGGATGTCCATACATACTTTCTACGTGGCTCCACACCCAAAATGGTTCTTACAACACACTCCCATAGTTGAGGAGCGTCTTGGGGGAGCCTTTTTGGCCGTGATAACACAAACTTAATCAGTTTTACAAGAAAAGGGAGAGGGATTATGGAGGAAAGGAGAGATGTGAGAAGAGTTGGGAAGGGGTGTTAAATCACTTGCCATGTGAGATGAAGCCATGTGGATTTACTTGAAAAACAAGTTTACATCAATCTTACGAGCCCTGTTCTTAGGAAAAGAATGCCCTGAAGGGGGTGACCACCAGGAACTAAGAACATGAATACCTAGCTTTGTTTGCTTGTGTGTGGTTCCTTGGGAAAAGATGGACCTAGTGTCCCTTCAGACACTGTGTTCTGTGCTGTCTTCCCACAGCGATGGCTGTGAGGGTTGTCGTCGTCAGCTCAACAGGGTCTGGAATCACCTAGGGGACAGCACACCCAGGAGGGATGGATTATTTAGCCTCTCTGGGAGGCCTGGAAGGGATTATGGCAATTGGGTTCATTGGAGCAGGAAGACCCACACTGAACTTGGGTGGCACCATCCCGTGGATGTGGGTCCTGGACTGTATAAAAAGGAGAAAGCTAGCTAAACACAACCATCATCCCAGCCTCTTCCTGATTGTGAATGCCTTGTAACCAGCTGTTCCAGGCCCTGCTGCTTTGACTGCCCTGCCATGACAGCCTCTGCCCTTGACCCATGAGCCAGAATAAGCCTTCTCTCACTTACAGTGCTTTTGTTGGGGTATTTTATCATGACAGGAAAGGACACTAAGAAGTAAAGGTGGAAGTGCTCTCCTAATTCTTAGCTCTTGAACTCAGGGTGTAGCTTTGTGGTAGAAGCTTACCCAGCATGCACTGAGCCGCTGGGTTCAGTCCTTAGCCCTGAGAGAAATCAATTTAGTAGATAGGTCAGTCTTCATAACCTGTTAGAACTCTGTGCTCTTACTCAAGAGTTCAAACTAGTTTCTTACTGTGTCTTTTTTTATATCTTGGGGGATTTTTTTTGGTTTTTTGTTTGGTTGGTTGGTTGGGGTTTTTTTGTTTGTTTGTTTGTTTCGAGACAGGGTTTCTCTGTGTAGCCTTGGCTGTCCTGGAACTCACTCTGTAGACCAGGCTGGCCTCAAACTCAGAAATCCGCCTGCTGCTGCCTCCCAAGTGCTGGGATTAAAGGTGTGCGCCACCACCGTCCGGCATTTTTTTTTTTTTTGTTTTTTGTTTGTTTATTTGTTTTGGTTTTTCAAGACAGAGTTTCTCTGTGTATCCCTGGCTGTCCTGGAACTCACTCTGTAGACCAGACTGGCCTTGAACTCAGAAATCCACCTGGCTCTGCCTCCTAAGTGCTGGGATTAAAGGCGTATGCCACCACCACCTAGCTGTTTGTTTTATTTTTGAGGCAAGGTTTTTCTGTGTAGCCCTGCTGGCCTTGAATTCACAGAGGTCCACCTGCCCCTGCCTCCCAAGTGCTGGAATTAAAGGTGTGCACCACCACTGCCTGGCCCTAGTATGACTTTAGGAGACTTAAAACCTAACTTCAAGATGAAAACCAAATGTACTAAGAGCCAGATAGCCATTGACTCCAGCCAGATGGCCATTGGCTATATGGGAGAAGGGATCCCTTCCTTTATAATGGGGATCTCTTCACAGAGGCCAAGTGAGGCTGGTGCAAGGAGGAGGTGCAGCAAATTTACAGCTCATCCAGGCCCTCTCAGACTCAGAGGAGGAGCATGACAGTGCCTGGGACGGTCGCCTCGGAGATCGATACAACCCACCTGGTAAGAGGAGAGGCCATCTAATGGATTTTGATTTTGTGTTTTGTTTCTAAGACAGGGTCTCTCTGTGTCCCTGGCTGTTCTAGAATTGTCAGTGTAAACCAGATCTGCCTTCCTCTGCCTCCTGGTGCTAGGATGAAAGACATGCATAACTGACAATCTAAGCTGAGTGTTGGAAGATGTTCACTAGCCCTTTTTACCTTTAAAGCGAGTCGGTCTTCTGAAGCTTAGTAGGGTTAAATGGAAAGAAGAGAATTCAGGGGACAAGGGAATCCTTATAGCCAACCACATTGAGTGGGCCCAATTTTGTTAGCTCATGTCTGTGCTGGAAGTCCTAAAACGAAACTTCTCTTTTGGTACTCACAGTGGATGCAACCCCTGACACCCGGGAGCTGGAATACAATGAGATCAAGACACAGGTGGAATTAGCCACAGGGCGGCTGGGACTTAGGAGGACTGCCCAGGAGCATAGCTTTCCTCGAATGTTACACCAGGTAGGCTTTTCTGCCAGCCCCTGAAAAAAGGAAGTAAACCTTCAAGGAAACATCAAGTGTTGGGGCTCAAGTGCGTTAGCAGCCTGCTGGTGCTGGGGGGGTGTTTTGCCTTGGAGGAGGGGCTGGGTGTGGTTACAGTGGCTCTCCGGTTCTGCTAGCAATGTTCCCCAATCCCTTCCATTTAGAGAGAACGGGGCCTCTGCCACCGGGGAAGCTTCTCCCTTGGAGAACAGTCTCGAGTGATGTCTCAGTGAGTACGGGGTTTCGTGGAGAGACTCTAGGGGCCAGCTAGACCTTATCCTATACTTGGAAGGGTCCAAGTTAAAGGTTTCTCAGAACACTAAGATTAGTTTGCAGAGAGCTGAAGCTGTGAGAGTAATTGAACTAGGGAAGAATAAAGGATGACAGGACAGACAAGGGGATTATGTATAGGGCCAAAGGATATGCTGCATTCCATTCTGCTAACTGAGTTCCTCTCACTCAGAGCTCCCCAGCCGCCCTTTCTCTCCCCTTCTCTAGCTTCTTGCCCAATGATCTAAGCTTCACTGATACCTACTCTCAGAAGGCTTTCTGCGGCATCTACAGCAAAGATGGTCAGATCTTCATGTCTGCTTGCCAAGGTACTAGACCCCAGTCTTACTAGCTGCCTTAACCTAAAAAAATATTTTCAACTAGACTAGAAAGCCTTAGACCCAGGGATCTCAAAACCTGGCTTAGAGATGCTTAGCCTCGAGATAGTGTATGGAGGGAGACCTCAGAAACATCAAGCAAAAGAGGGCTGATGTAGAAGGCTACAAGGAAGATAGTCCATAATTTTGCCTGATACTCTGTCTACAGATCAGACAATCCGACTGTATGACTGTCGGTATGGCCGCTTCCACAAGTTCAAAAGCATCAAGGCTCGGGATGTAGGCTGGAGTGTCCTGGACGTGGCCTTCACTCCTGATGGAAACCACTTCCTGTACTCCAGCTGGTCTGATTACAGTGAGTGTGGACCAGACCTCTGCAGTGTCTGCAGCTTGGAACCTCAGAACACAGCCCCCATGTGTTCTTCTCTTCTGAGATAAGATAGCATGCTGTGTCCTCAGGAAATCTCTCCCCAACTGCTCTGACATCCCTGCCATTGCTTTCTCCCTCCTTACTTTTACTTCCATTCTCTTTCCCTCAACCCTGAAGAATTCTTGTTTCTCTTCTCTTAGTTCATATCTGCAACATCTATGGGGAAGGAGACACACATACTGCCCTGGATTTAAGGTATTGGCTTTTTCTTGTCATACTTATCAGAGACTTTTCCAGGAAGGCTTTCCAGGAGTGCCTCTTGAGCTGGAGCTCCCACCTAGATGAACAAGTACACCGCTTGCAAATTCCTCTGTGTGGCTTCCTGAGGGCACTGCCCATCCTGTGAGCTCTAGTTTACAGGCTTGCTTCTGGGGTCTCAGAGGTGATCTGCATGCTAGCATGGGTTGGCGGGCCTTCTGTGTCCCCTTCTTTATAGTCTCTGTCACATGCTTGGTAGATTGACAAAAAGTAAAAGGACATCCACTTATCCTAGCTCCTCCTTTGCTCCCTCTAGGCCAGATGAACGTCGCTTTGCTGTCTTCTCCATCGCTGTCTCCTCAGATGGACGAGAAGTTCTAGGAGGGTGAGCATTGTGGGAAATGTCTACCTTGATTAGTGAGGTAAGAGTTCTGTCAGGGGTAGTTTCTGCAGTTACAGAGACTACCACACTACCAGCTCTGGGCTCCAAGGTCAAGGTTTACAAGTTGCTTCATTCTTGCTCACCAGTTCCCTGTGTGAGGTGGCAGGTCTCAGGCCTCCTTGAAAGCTAAGCTGCTGCTCCTGTCATATGTGAAAGAACACAAGAGCTCACTCCTTAGTTGAGTTCCTCAGGAGAACTCTCTTGAGAACACAGAGCAATAGTCTTGGCTCTATGACCCTCTTATCTCGTTTCTTACAGAGCCAATGATGGCTGCCTGTATGTCTTTGACCGAGAACAAAACCGGCGTACTCTTCAGGTATTGTTTGTGAGACAAGAACCTGCCTTCCTCCCCTTCCCTCTCCTCTTTCTTCTCTTCTTCCTCCTCCTTCTCCTCCTCCTCCTTTTGTTCCTCCTCTTCCTGATCTTTGACCTATTTTTAAGACTAGAGAAATCCTAAAATCCTTAGCTTCCTGTTTCTCTAGATTGAGTCTCATGAGGATGATGTGAATGCAGTGGCCTTTGCTGACATAAGCTCCCAAATCCTGTTCTCTGGGGGAGATGATGCCATCTGCAAAGTGTGGGATCGACGAACCATGAGGGAGGATGATCCCAAGCCTGTGGGAGCACTGGCTGGACACCAGGATGGCATCACCTTTATTGACAGCAAGGTAAGCAAAGGAACAGGACTGCATAGCCAGGCTCTTAAGGTTCTGTGGCCCAGGAGGGTGTGACAGTGGACTGGTATGAAAACTGAAAAGTCCCTTAGAGTGTGCAGGAACTGGAGTTTAGAAGTGTTCAGGCCAAGAAACATGATTGTCTTCTGTACTCATCAGTCTGCAAGGACCAAGGCAGGACTTTATAGGATAGAGCAGAGAAATGGCTCAGTAAGAGCACTACTGTTCTTTCAGAATACTCAGATTCAGTTCCCAGCACACACAGCAGCTCACAGCCAACCATCTGTAACTCCAGTTCCAGGAGATCCAATGCAAGCAGAACACTCATACACATAAAAGAAATAAATCACAAAAGAAAGTAGAAAACAATTTAGTTCAAGTTACAATGAGGAACACAGCTGGTACTCTGTGTTAGGCCTTTTCTCTCCCTCTGTGACACAGAGGCCAGATTAGAGCAGATTAAAAGTAGGATAAAGGCAGGTTTATTAGGAGGCAGCTCTCCAGTGGGCTCACCAGTCTCACAGGTGGAGGTCAGTAAAGTCACACATCCAGGCTAAAAAGGGGGTTTTATAGAGTTTAGGTGAACCGTGATGATGTCCCAGCTAGGTGCTGGGATTGCGTCCATACATGGTCAAAACCTGAGTCCCTGGGCAGGCACTCTTGGGTGGGTTGCTGGAAACACAGAGGGGAGGAGTCACAACATGTCAGCCAGAGTTTCCCCAGGTGGGTGGGGGATTTTTCTCTGATAGGGCAGGGTTGGGGAAAGGAGGGCAGACGGGGTTTCCCAGCTTGCACAGGGCATGGGCAGAGGTTCCAACCTAACTCTCTGGGAAAAAGCCTGGAGATAAGGAGATCTGAAGCAGAACATCAGAGGTGAGCTCCAGAGCAGAGGAAGGCAGACACTGGCAGGCAGGAAGCCTGACAAGCTCTCGCGCGCATCTGTCCATTCTTGGATTCATAGGGTGATGCCCGGTATCTCATCTCCAACTCCAAAGATCAGACCATTAAGCTTTGGGATATCAGACGCTTTTCCAGCAGAGAAGGCATGGAAGCGTCACGACTGGCTGCTACGCAGCAAAACTGGGACTATCGCTGGCAGCAGGTGCCCAAGAAAGGTAAGGGTCAGAGTGACGCTAAGACCTAGGATCGAGAGTTGGCTGTGGCTAGAGTACTTAACCACTAGGATGGCCTGTGGGAACATAGAACCCACCAACATAAAAGTATTCGTATCGTTGACATTGTCAACTCAGCAGGGCCATGTTGATGATTTTTCTCACATGGCGAAAGTCAGCTGGTTACAGTTGGATAGCCAGTTGTCTTTGAGTGTTGATCTTCATTAAGAGTTAGTGGACAAGACAATTCAGACACTCACTCGTCTAAGGCTCACCTCCAACACTGTATCCTTGCCCAGCCTGGAAGAAGTTGAAGCTCCCAGGCGACAGCTCCTTGATGACCTACAGAGGACATGGAGTGCTTCACACTTTGATCCGATGCCGATTCTCCCCAGCCCACAGCACCGGCCAGCAGTTTATCTACAGTGGCTGTTCTACTGGCAAAGTGGTTGGTAAGGATTTTGTGAGAATAGTTGGTGTGAGGGGCAGGCATGTTTCTCTGGCATTCCATCTATACTACAGTGAGCACTTTAATAATAACTACAAGTGAAATTTTATTTAGCTTGGAGCAGGAAAGGCTTAAACAAGGAACTAGGAAGCATTTGTGAGCACTTTTAATTAAGAAAGGAAATATAGAATTCTAGTTAATAAATAGATTACCAAAAGCATAATTGTGTTTTATCCAGTCAAGGGAAAGGATCACAGATGAAAGGTAGGAGGGCAACAGAGGCAAGAAGATGACAAAAGGGCAGCACCCGAGTTGCTGGGCATAGGAACTCATGCCTGTGATTCCGCATTAGGAGGTGAAGGGCTGCCATGAGTTCAAGGCCAGCCTGAAAGGTATCATGAATTTGGGCCAGATCAGACTATAAAGCAAGGCCCTGCCTCTCAGAATAAAAGACAGCATGAGTAGTAAACGTCACAGAGGCTCTGAAGCAGGAAGAAGGCACTGGAAAGAAGCAGGCTAAGGAGATGGGCCAGGCATAAAGCACTTGCAATGCAAGCATGAGATCTGAGCTCAGGTCCCAGACCCCAATCGTGGTGATGCAATGGATCCCCAATGCCCAGGGTGGGGACAGATGCAGGAGGGTCCTGGGAGTTGTAGGTCAGCCTGTCTAGCCAAATTGGCAAGCTACCAGTCTCATTGAGACTTTCTCAGCTGGGCAGTGGTCACATGCCTTTAATTGCAGCTCTCAGGAGGCACAGACAGGTAGATCTCAGAGGCTAGCCTTGTCTACAGAGTAAGTTCCAGGACAGCCAAGGCTACAGAGTGAGACCCTGTCTCCCCTGTCTTGAAAAAAATAAAAACAAAACAAATAAATAATGAAGGAAGACTCATTCTCAGTAGAGAGTGATTAAAGAGTAGCTACCATTGACCTATGGTCTCCACATATACCTCCATTCCCAGGTGTGTGCACCCACTCACACTGCACACTAACTAAAGTTGGAAAAGCAGACGTATACCTGCCAGACAGTGAACAAGTGCTCTCATCTACCCAGGCTGGGATTCATTGTTGGTGCCTTCCATGCCTTTCAAAAAGTGTTTATCTTATTTTTATGAGACAGGGTTTCTCTGTGTAGTCCTGGCTGACCTGGAACTTACTATGTAGACCATAGGCTACATGTAGGCTAGCCTCAGAGATTCACCTGCCTCTGATTCCCGAGTGCTGGGATTAAAGACATGAGGCACACCTGACATTGGTACAAGTTTTAAAGCCAGTAAATTTGTGTTTTTCAGTTTATTTGAGACTAGAACAATGTAACCCAGGCTGGTCTTAGAACTGTATACCTAGGGCTGGCCTTGAGCTCCTGATCCTCCTGCCTTCACCTCCCTAGTGTTGAGATTGTCACCTTGCATTTTCATCACAGTAGTCTTTGGGATTGTAGCCAAGGGCCAGGAGTACCCACATGCCATTCCATACCTTCAACCCAAGATAGGAACAGGAGCAAGAGAAGGAAGCAGGTAGAGCACCATGCTCTGAGGTGGCCTTTGTTCCCATGGGCAAGTAGGATGCTGCCTGGGAAGCAAGGCAGTGGAGCTGCTGTGGAGACTGAGGGGCAGTCTGAAGCTCCTCCAGCAGCCCTGTCTACTGTGGCTCTTTTCCTGCACAGTGTACGACCTCTTAAGCGGCCACATTGTGAAGAAGCTGACCAATCATAAGGCCTGTGTGCGTGATGTCAGCTGGCATCCCTTTGAAGAAAAGATTGTCAGCAGTTCGGTGAGGTTACAGGGGTTAGGGGTGGTTGGACAGCATATGTCTAGAGCTGGGCCTGGAAGGGGGCATCTCCCTGACCACTTGCCACTTTCTGCTCTGCAGTGGGATGGGAACCTACGTCTGTGGCAATACCGCCAAGCCGAGTACTTCCAGGATGACATGCCAGAGTCTGATACGAACAGAGTCTGTTCCAGTGGCCCTACTCCGGTGCCCTGCCCATCTGTGGCCTTTTCCTCACCTCAGT
>NW_022196915.1:42091140-42092873 GCF_008632895.1 Mastomys coucha
TCATTGCTGGTGGCCAGCAGCTTCAACAAAATAGATAAAACAGGACTTCTCTCACCTTCTCACTGGCTGTGACTCTCCCAATAAACTGTCTGTGGGAAACTGGCTCTGCGTCTGTGTAATTTTCCCTTTCTTCTATGTGGGGTCTGTTGTCTTCTCACTTCAGGGAAGCAAGTTTAAACTGGCTGAGACAGTACATACTGTAATCTCCTTGTTGGAACTAAGGACAAAAGGGATCAGAGGTTAAAGGTCATCCTCAGCTACATAATCAGTGTGAGGTTAGACCATGTTACATGAGAGCCTGTCTCAGAAAAAACAAATAATAAAAGTTCCAACAAAGAGTATGCTACTCTATAAGAGAATATACTTTGATGGCTTAAAAAAAAAAAAAAAACTACAGGGGCTGGAGAGATGGCTCAGCAGTTAAGAACACTTGACTGCTCTTCCAGAGGTCCTGAGTTCAGTTTCTAGCCACCACATAGTGGCTCACAACCATCTGTAATGGGATCCAGTGCCCTCTTCTGTTATATCTGAAGAGATTGACAGTGTACTTGTGTACATTAAATAAATAAATCTTTGAAAGGAAGGAAGGTGTACAATAACTTAGGCTGGTAACAGGCTTCCCTCTCCAACCCAGAAACTGCATCATGTAGACCTGGAGACAGTAGATGATAAGCACATTTTCTATTACAGCCCAGGCATGCTCTACTCTGGAGCTGTTCCAGGATGCAGAGGGAGTGGCCCCCGGATGCACAGCCAGAGAACCTGAACATCACTAGCCACTCCACTCACAGTCCCAAATGCCTTAAGTTGGCAAGATGGCTCTCACCCAGTGAAGATGCTTGCCACAATACTGATAGCTGATCTCAATGCCTGGAGCTCACATGAAAAGTGGGAGCTGGGCAGTGGTGGCGAACGCCTTTAATCCCAGCATTTGGGAGGCAGAGGCAGGTAGATTTTTGAGTTCAAGGCCAGCTTGGTCTACAGAGTGAGTTCCAGGACAGCCAGGCTATACAGAGAAACCCTGTCTCGAAAAAAAACAAAAAATAAAAATAAAACAACAAAACAAACAAAAACCCGTCTCAAAAAAGAAAAAGAACCCAAACCCTAGAGCAAGTTCAGATGAAATGGCCTCCTTCACATACTGCAATATATAGATCTTTCCTCATAGGTCATGCTGTTTAAGGCAGTTTGTAACCTGGGTATGCATTTGAAGGAGTGGTTGTAGACAAGTGGGGTTGTTTTCTTGTTTGGGGGGAGGGCTCACTCTCACTGTTATCTGGGCTGGTCTCCAATGCTTGTGCCCACTTAATCCTCTAGTTCATTTTTCTCTGAGTAGCTAGGATGGCAGACACATACCATATCTGGCCCCAAACAACAGTTCAGGGCAAGTTAGGTGACTCAGCAGGTAAAGGCACTTGCCACCAAACCTATTGATCATAGTTCAATCTCAGAAACTTGCAGGATGAGAGAACCAATTCCTGCAAGTTGTCCTCTAACCTACTCTCTCTCTCTCTCTCTCTCTCTCTCTCTCTCTCTATATATATATATATATATATATATATATATATATATATATATATATATATATATATATATATATATATATATAGTTTCAAAACATTTCCACCTTGCCTGCCCTTTTGCTCCTTAGCCCAGTGTCCTTTATCATGATCAACTTCTGACCAGAGCTCAGTGGTTAGGAGTACAGGGTGCTCTTTTTTTTTTTTTTTTTT
>NW_022196915.1:42093511-42122686 GCF_008632895.1 Mastomys coucha
AGAATGATCCAGTGTTGCTCCCCCATGATTCCTGTCTTAACTTTCCTCAGTGATGGATGGCTACCTGGAGTGTAAGCCAAACAAACTCTTTCCTACCATAAACTACTTTGCTAGAATGTTGTTTTAAACTTATTTATGTGGACCCAGATATACTCCTGAAGAGCACCCTGAGCCGGGCAGTGGTGGAGTACGCCTTTAATCCCAGCACTTGGGAGGCAGAGGCAAGTGGATTTCTGAGTGTCAGGAAGAAAAACAAAACAAAAGAGAAAAAGGAAGGAAGAAAAAAAAATAACTAGGATAGTCCCAGTCTGCCATTTCACCCCTAGGATACCAGTTCATCCAGGACCTGTAGTCCACGGTTCCAAATTTAGAGAAAAATGTTAGTAATTCTCCAGGCCCCACAGAATATCCATTCTCTGAAATTACCATACAATCAAAATATAACAAAATATATATGGTACTGTTTACAACAGTTTAATCCCAGAGGAAAAAAAATGAACTCTTAGGGTTTCATGATCTCTAGAATTGTTTGTTGTTGGTTTTTTGGTTGGGGTGTTTTGTTTTGTTGGGGTTTTGTTTTTGTGTTAGCGTTTTGTGGTTGCCTCTGTTTGAGACAGCTTCACGGTAGTACAGGCTGGGCTGGAACTCACCAGGTAGATCGGCTGGCAGTGAACTTGTGTTGATCCTTGTCTTGGATAAGGTTCTACTGCTATGAGCAGACACCATGTTGCTTATAAAGACAACACTGAATTGGGGCTGGCTTACAGGTTTCAGAGGTTCAGTCCATTATCATCAAGGTGGGAGCATGGCAGCATCCAGGAAGACACGGAGCCCGAGGAACTAAGAGTTCTACATCTTCATCTGAAGGCTGCTAGAAGAATACAGCTTCCAGGCAGCTAGGACTAGGGTATTAAAGCCCATGCCCACAATGACACACCTACTCCAACAAGGCCACATTTCCTAATAGTGCCACTCCCTGAGCTAAAGTGCAAACCACCACAATCCTCCTGCTTCAAAAACTGGTTTGGTTTGGTTTGGTTTGGTTTGGTTTGGTTTGGTTTTTTGAGACAGGGTTTCTCTGTGTAGCCCTGGCTGTCCTGGAACTTACTCTAAACCAGGCTAGCCTCGACTCAAAGCTCCTCCTGCCCCTGACCCCTGAGTGCTGGAATTAAAGGCATGTATCCCCACCCAGCTTTATTTTTTTTAATTAAATTTAAAATTTTTTCTTTACAAAGTTATAAATGTTATAAATGACCAGTAACTAAAAGACCTTCAAGCATGAACGCATACTGGGGCTGGATGTGATGGTGCATACCGTTAATGCCAGCATTTGGGAGGCAAAGGTAAAAGGTAGGATTGTCCCTATTTCATGCTAGCCAGGGATCTCAAGTAAGACTGTTTCAGAAGAATGAATTGAGAAGAAAAAGGAAAAAAGGAAAAGGCTGGAGACATAGCTCAGTTGCTCTGGGTCCCATCTCCACTACTGCATTAAACTGGACATGGGGCCTGGCCAGATAGCCCAGGCTGTTAAAGTGCTTGCTGTCTGAGCCTGAAACCTGAGTTTGATTTTCAGAACTCACAGTGAAAGGAGAGAACTGATCCCAGAAAACTGCTGTCTGCTATAACAGGACTTTCTAAGACCCACCAGCAGTATAAGTAGTGAGATTTCTATTACAGCTTAAAGCTCAGGCTTTGTGCTTGGGCAGTTACCCAGCTAGCTCATCTAACTTAACCCAACTACCTAGCCTATGACCCACCAAGTGACTAGCTCTATATTTTTCTCTGCTCTGCTGGGGTCCATGTCTGTTTCCTCTGTGTCTGCTCTCAGTTCTCCTGCCTCTGCTTTTCCCTGTGTCACTCCTCTGCCGGGAAGTTCCACCCTCAACTTTTCTGCCTGAGCTATTGGCCACCAGCTCTTTATTACAACAAATCAGTAGTGAGACAACCTCTGACATAATTCTAGATTTACACTGAGTTAGGCAGGTGAGGAAAGATGAATAGTCATGAAATAGAAAACCCCTGTGATGGGCCACAGAATCAATACAGAATCCTGCCACACTTAGTTCTCTGTACAGAGACACTGAGAGGGCTGGAGAGATGGCTTAGCTGTTAAGAGCACTGACTGCTCTTCCAGAGGTCCTGAGTTCAATTCCCAGCAACCACATGGTGGCTCACAACCATCTGTAACCTTCTGATGCCCTCTTCTGGCATGCAGGTGTACATGCAGATAGAGTACTCATATAAATAAAATAAATTAATGTTAAAAAGGACATACAGAGACCTATCTTCACAAGGTGTGAAGAGGGGCGGGGGGAGAATGAGGGAGGACACTTTGGGTCTAGCTCAGTGGAAAGAAGAGGGTTGGTTTTCCCAGTCAACACTGGGCCCATAACATGGATGCCCACTGCTCTGAAACCCCACCAGTAGCTGTAAGGATGGAGGAAAGAAACAGCCACCAAGTGCTGCCCAGTGCTCAGCCTGAGAGGCCAGGTTTGTGTGAACCGTGTCACTGACTAGAGAACAGACTGAACATTTTGATGGATGCCAGATTGGATGTGTATTTCTTAGGATCTCCACCCCATCATCTGAGGACCCGGCCACACCTACCATCCTCTTATACAAGTTTCCTTCCTCAGGGCACATGAGTGTCACCTATTGATTCTTAGCATCATGAACATAAGCTGTAGCACACTAGGTGACAGACACCCTGTGCATTCATTTTGCCACCACCCGTGTGCACAGCCATCCTGGGACTAACTGGCATCTTAGAGACTTCATCTGGATGGCAGCAGGGAGTCACCGTAACTATAGGGACTACCTCCTCCCCCCTACCCCCAAATCATCCCCTTTCCACCACCTTCCCATGGTTCTAGGCTTTGTTATCTCAGAGCCCCAGGACAAGGACCCATATCTGGTGAGGGCCACACTTTCTGGTGGCAGCCTAAGGGAAGGGACACAGAAGGGATAGGCTTTTGCTTTTTGCCTGCTTGCCCGCACTCTCCCTGGCACGTTCGTGTACCCTGTTGCTGAGGCATTCCTTTACCATATTAGATCCTAGATCTTGAGGACTCTAACACAGTGACCAGCTGAGATATCCAACCTCATGGACGGAACGGCTACCTGGTTGTTATTCTGTAGGGAGATAGTTATTTTTGGAATCAGGCAACCCACAGCCCGTGATAAAGCCCTCTAATAAATCCTCTTTTGATTTAGATTGATTCTATCTGTTCTGTTCCTCTAGAAAACTCTGATTCATATAGGCATCCAAAGTTTAGGTTGGTTTTATGACCAAGATTTCCCTGTGCAGGAAAAACATGGTAGGGTTGAGATGAGCGTAGATGGGCTTCAGCTGACCAAAAATAAGACAAGCGGACACAAGCCGGTCGTGGACAAGGAGAGCTCTGAACAGCAGGTCTTGCCCTGAAACACCAACTAGAATGTGGCTGGAACTGAGAACACAAAGCTAACAGGAAAGGACACAGGCTATGTCAGGACACACTTCACCCACCCAAGGCCAGGGCCATGTTGACTGTCAGCTCTCAAACTGGCCCCTTGCTGGCCCCCTTCCCTGCCTGCCAGCTGCCAACAGGGCTCTGCCCTGTGTCTACCACACCTGTCACTGCCTATCCTTGTCTGAGGGGAGGGGAGGGGGGGCATTAGCCCCTCCTCAGCCTCCAGCAGAGCAGGCAGTTAGTGGGGAGGGGAGGGAACATGGAGCGGGGGCCGATGGTGGGGGCAGGGCTGGGGGCTGGGACCCGAGTCCGAGCACTGCTGGGATGGCTAGTCAAGGTGCTGCTCTGGGTGGCCTCTGCCTTACTGTACTTTGGAAGTGAACAAGCCGCCCGCCTCCTAGGCAGCCCTTGCTTACGGCGCCTCTACCATGCTTGGTTGGCAGCAGTGGTCATCTTTGGGCCCCTTCTGCAGTTTCACGTTAACTCTCGGACGATCTTCGCTAGCCACGGCAACTTCTTCAACATGTGAGTCCACTGAAGTCCATAGGAGCTGCCTCCCTACACTCTGGGATCCCAGCTTCCTCCTTCAGGCCTCTCTGTTCTGTTGCCAGTCTAAATGCTAAAAATAGGCTAGGAGGTTGAGAAGGTCAGGGGGAGGGGGAAGGGAGGGGGACAGGAGGGGCAGAGGGAGAGAAAAGAGCCTGGGGGCGCGGGGGAAGTAATGAGGGTGTGGACCCTAGTTGCCCCGAGGTCCTGCAACATTAAAATGATAGGAGTTATAAAAAAACAAAACAAAACTAATGATAGTGTATGGGATGCAGATCATGATGGGGAGGTCGGACACTGGGGATCTCAACTAGCTTTCCCACTTCCTGCCCACAGAAAGTTTGTGAATTCAGCATGGGGCTGGACATGCACCTTCCTGGGGGGCTTTGTGCTGCTGGTGGTGTTCCTGGCTACACGACGTATAGCAGTGACTGCCAGGCACCTGAGCCGACTGGTGGTGGGGGCAGCTGTATGGCGGGGGGCCGGACGGGCCTTCCTACTCATCGAGGACCTGACGGGTTCCTGCTTCGAGCCTCTGCCCCAGGGCCTACTGCTGCACGAGCTGCCTGACCGCAAGAGTTGCCTGGCAGCCGGCCACCAGTGGCGGGGCTACACTGTCTCCTCCCACACCTTCCTCCTCACCTTCTGCTGCCTCCTCATGGCTGAGGAGGCAGCTGTGTTTGCCAAGTACCTGGCCCATGGGCTACCAGCTGGTGTCCCACTGCGTCTTGTTTTCCTGCTCAACGTGCTGCTGCTGGGCCTCTGGAACTTCCTGCTGCTGTGCACGGTCATCTATTTCCATCAATATACCCACAAGGTGGTGGGTGCGGCAGTAGGCACGTTTGCCTGGTACCTTACCTATGGCAGCTGGTACCATCAGCCCTGGTCCCCTGGGATCCCAGGCCACGGGCTCTTCCCTCGATCCCGCTCAGTCCGAAAACATAACTGAAAGAAATAAAAGCATACCAGGCCTGGCTCTGTCTCCTCCGATTCTTTTCAGGCCTAGAGAGGGTGGGAAGGGTAAGATGCTCAAGTTCCTTCCTTGTCATTTCTTGAAGTTGCTGACCTTGAATGTGCTTTCCTGTACATGAGTTCCATTCTGTTGGTTTCCTGGTCTTCCTGAAGCTATGATGTCAAGGGATGGTACTGTTAAAGCTGCCTTTAGGTGCATATATCAGCCTCCCTCTGCAGATGCTCCGCCTCCAACCTAGTTAGTCTTCCTGCCTTCTTCAGAGACTCTCCCGATTTTCTTAGGAGACTACCTATCTAGGCAATCCATGGCAGAACCTTTTCTACCCCTATCTCATTAGAAAGGCATTCTTATCCACTTAATGACAGTTTGTTGAGCCAAGCATAGTTCTGTGCTGTGTGAAGAAGACAAGCAAGGCTTCTGCTCCAGATGAGCTCTGGAGGAAGCAAGAAAGAAGCACACAAATAACGAATGTTTGCATAGTACTTGCTCCGATCAGGCACTGCTCTGTTACAAGTTATTTATATAAATTAATATGTTTAGAGGCCCGGGAGTTCAGTGGGTAAAGTGTTCTCTGTGCAAACATCAGGACCCGTGTTTGGATTCCAGAGCCCAGATAACAAGCTGGGCATGATTACATGCACTAGTTTAGCCTATGAGCGAGCTCCAGGTTTAGTTTGAGACCCTTATTCAATGAATAAGGTCAGGGGAAAGACAAGGGAAGACACCATTCATCTCAGGTTTCCATGAACTCATGCATTGTATGCACTCTTGTGAATATACACACCAACAATTTTAATCCCTGCAACAACAACCCAGGGAGATAAATTCACTGGTGTTCCCATTTATTTAGTTGTGAAATTTTTATTATTCTTTTTAAATTTTTTTTTCAAGACAAGGTTTCTCTGTAAAGCCCTGGCTGTCCTGCAACTCACTCTGTAGACCAGGCTGACCTCAAACTCAGAAATCCACCTGCCTCTGCCTCCCAAGTGCTGGAATTAAAAGCATGTGTCACCACCGCCTGGTGAAATTTTTATTTTTTAATGTGTGTGGCTATTTTGACTGCATATGTCTTTTCACCACATGCGTACAGTGCCCATGAAGGCCAGAAGAAGGCATTGGATCCCCTAGAACTGGAGTTCGAGGCAGCTGTGAACTGTCATGTGAGTGCCAAGAACTGAACCCAGGTCCTCTGGAAGAGCAGCCAGTGCTCATAACCATTGAGCAATTTTTATTTTTTATGTTGAACAAGAAGCCAAGTACGGTGGTACAGTCCTTTTACCTCAGCACTGGGGAGGTAGAGGCAAGTGGATTTCTGTGAGTTTGAGGCTAACCTGGTCTACAGAGTGAGTTTCAGGACAGCCAGGGCAACCCAGAAAAACCTGGTCTAGAGAAACAAAAACAAAAGTTGGAAAAATATTTCTGGATGTGTGAAAATTACATGAAACTCAAAATCTCGAGTCCATAAGTTAAGTCTTATTGAAACTCGTCTGCACTAGTTAATTTCATGAACTGCTTTCCTTTCAGGGCTATTACTATATTGCTATATTACTACCACTAAGCCCTTGCAGAAAGTTTGCCTGCGTCTTGTTTAAACCATTGTATTATCCCGTCTCAAAAAACAAAACTAACGACGACAACAAAATGACTCTGCATCGCAGTCACAAGTACTGTGGCGGTACTGGGCAGGGAAGCTACTTTCTGAAGAATGATGGCGGAACATTCTCTCAGAAAAACTGACATCCAAGCTGAGAACTGAGTGAGGACATCGAGGGGAAGAGTGTTGCAGATTTCCCAAGGGCAGAATCCTTGAAGCAGAATAAACACTACCTCCAAGTATTTGCTTGTGTAATGAATGATTGTGGAAAGCAATGGACTTGAAGAGGACGGGTGATTGTGAAAGAAAAGTCTTTATAGATTTTATCATAGAGGCCTGAATCCCTGCTGTGGGGAAGGGGTTTATTTGGGAATACAGGGTGCCACCAATGGCTTTGTGCAGAGTTGATTGACTCTTGTATAAGGATGGTGCCAGCATCTCAGCATAGACGGCTCGAGGGTGGGAGTATGCTGGGCAGGGGACCACGCTGGGAAGACGAAGAGAGACCAGATCATACTCTAGATCATTGAAGATTTTAAATCCCCATGTAAGGATTTTTTCTTGCCCTGACCCTAGCAGAAGCAGGGGGTGCCGGGAAATGGGAGGCGAGAGTGGGAAGGGGCAGGGGTGCTGGCGTTGGCTGGGGGGCGGGCCTGGCTGCCAAGAGAGCCGGCGGAAACGCTACTCTGGCTGCTGGAGGAGCCCCCGCCTCTCAGTAGGCTGTCCCCGCCTCCTCCAGTCCCTCCACTCCCCAAACCCAGGAAGGCCGTGCAGGTTTCGAGCTGTGCTTTCGCTTTCCCTTCCCGCTGCCCACCCCAGGCTCCTCGTGCGGCGCTCACCACCCCCCAGCTCTGGCCATGGCCACACTGAGGGTCCATCCCGAAGCCCAAGCCAAGGTGAGCGAGCGTTGCGGGTTCGAGTGGGAAGGAGAGGCTTTAGAGAGGCGTGGTTCAGAGCGGACCAGAGCTCTGGGGAGCTCGGTCCCTAGACCCCCCACCCCCACCCCCGCACCTGAATCGGGGGTTCTGCTCCCTAGCCTACTTCCAGAAGCACCTGATCCCCTGGAAGTAGGTGAGGCGGCTGTGGTTCAGTGGAGTGAAATGAAGCCGAGAGCTAGTGTGAAGTCTGCTGGCTTGGGGCCAGGGCTACACACAGAGACCTGGGGAGGGACTTGCCCTTGCCACCTCAGACTTTCCCTCCGAAAGGGCACTCACCTGCACTCTGCCCACTGTCTACAGGGGTTCTGTTTTGTTTGAACAGAACAAAACAGGTCTCTCTATTATGTAGCTCTGGCTTTCCTGAAACTGGATCAGGCTGGCCTTGAACTCACAGAGTTGCACCTATCTGTACTTCTGGAGTGGCCTGTGGTACCACGCCTGGCCACAGGGCTTTCTTATGGCTTCTTGCACAACCCTGGTGACCCCAGGAACGTTCTTATCCCCAGATTCAGCCCCCTTGGGGATACACTGAACTCTAGATTCAGGTGTGCTGGAGACTCCCGTACCCACCCCAGGCCACCCTATATAGGGACCCATCAGACTTTCTTCAGGTGTGGCCTTAGAGGGCTCCACTCCTCCATTCCCCAGTCCAGCCCCTACACCTAAAGAGAACTGTCCTCAAAAGGATTGGCCTTAAAACTAAGTTTCTGAAGGGTTGCCTCTCTGTACCCTACAGGTGGATGTGTTCCGTGAAGACCTGTGTAGCAAGGTAAGATCTACATTATCGGGAACGCCACCCCCACCCAGCTCTGGCCACTCTGGCCTCCCTCGCTGGGCAGTGTGAGCCCTTACTTCTCTGTCTTGGAAAGAGTCTTTGCTTCTGACCCTATCCTCCTCCATTGCTTTACCCAGACAGAGAACTTGCTCGGGAGCTATTTTCCCAAGAAGATCTCAGAGTTGGATGCATTCTTAAAGGTACTGGGGTACCAGCCAGGGCTCAAGAGGAGCCTAAGGATGGGGGTGGGGTGAAATGAGAGGAACGCCCTCATCTCCAGCCCTACCACTAGGAGCCAGCTCTCAATGAAGCCAACCTGAGCAACCTGAAGGCCCCATTGGACATCCCAATACCTGATCCAGTCAAGGAGAAAGAGAAGGAGGAGAGGAAGAAGCAACAGGAGGCAAGCTGGGAGACCTGGGAGGTGGGGCAGCCACAGAGAACATCGGCCTTAGTCTTTCTCTTCCTCTCTATAGAAGGAAGAGAAGGATGAAAAGAAGAAAGGGGACGAAGACGACAAAGGTACTTGAAACATGTGCTGGGAAGGCTCTGGTGTCTCAGAGCTTCCAAGCTGTGTTCTATTCTCCCCTTTCCAAACCTCCCATGCTCAGTCATGCCCTGACCCACTGCGTACTCTCCAGGTCCTCCCTGTGGCCCAGTGAACTGCAATGAGAAGATTGTGGTCCTCCTGCAACGCCTAAAACCCGAGATTAAGGATGTCACTGAGCAACTCAATCTGGTGAGCTCTTTCCACCTTCATCTCTGCTTTAGGCATTGTCCTCTTGGTCCCTGCCAATTATTTCATGGCAAAGTAGGTGGCCCAGGCCAGGGCTCAACATAGAGCTGCCATCCCTCCATCCATCCACTTGTGGGCAGACAAGGGGAGACTAGGAACCTGGGACTTGGGGTGTGCATACGGAGAGGAGAGAAGGATGTGATGATAAAACCGTGTGCATTCCTTTGCTCTGAGGTCACTACCTGGTTGCAGCTACAGATACCTCGGATAGAGGATGGGAATAATTTTGGCGTGGCCGTCCAGGTAAGAGCAGTGCCCCCTCAATCCACAGCCCTTCTGTGCAGCCAGCCCATGTGTCCTCCCAACTCTCCACTTTCTTCCTCAGGAAAAGGTGTTTGAGCTGATGACCAGTCTTCATACCAAGCTGGAAGGCTTCCACACGCAGATCTCTAAGTGAGTAGCCTCGCTGCTATACCCTCAGCACACTCTGCTTTGAGGACAGGCCTGGGCACCCGCCTTCTCTTCCCACTCTCTACATACTGCTTCCTCTTCCCACAGGTACTTCTCCGAGAGGGGTGACGCAGTGGCCAAAGCAGCCAAGCAGCCCCACGTGGTAGGTGAGGCCCAGGTCAGGCTGCACCAGGGAAGGCAGATTTCAAGTCAGGGCTAACTAACTCTTGAGTTTCTGCAGGGTGATTATCGGCAGCTGGTGCATGAGCTGGACGAGGCAGAGTACCAGGAGATCCGTCTGATGGTCATGGAGATCCGAAATGCTTATGTGAGGAGGGTAGAGGAGGGTAGGGGTGGACAGAAGCACTTTTCCCAGGCCATCTAGTTTTTGACCAAGCAGACTTGGGGTGTAAGATGACCAAGAGCAGCCTTTCCAAAGCTAGAAATGGGATACAGAACCACTGGGGGCCTGTGGCTGACCTCCACTACTCTGTGATCCTATAGGCTGTGTTATATGACATCATCCTGAAAAACTTTGAGAAGCTCAAGAAGCCCCGTGGAGAGACAAAGGGAATGATCTATTGAGCCCCCGCTCTCATTCTATGATGGGTAGAGCAGAAACCTTCCTGCTCTTCAGCAGGAAATCTAGACTGGAAGAACCTGCTGGGGTTTCTCCCTCATTCTGCCTCCCAAACACAATAAATACATAGTTGCCCACCAGCCCATGTCTTTATTGTATTTGGACCCTTCTGGCTTAGGCATTTCCACCTGTGGAACCACTCCAGTGAGTGATTTGAGTGTTGAGCCTCTCGTTGGTCCAGTCCTGCCGAATGTCATCAAGGTGGCAGTCAAAGTCCACAAGATGCTGGTGGGCCCGGCCCTCCAACAGTGCACCCACCATCTGTCGTGATTCCTCCCAATCTCTCCACATCACTCTGAAATTTAAAACACAGGTGTCAAACGGTGTCCTTAAGACACCGGCGTAAGGATTGTGTCCAGAGAAGTCGTAGGGCAGAGGCAAAGGAAGCCTCAAGTGTTGGGCTTCCAAGAGACAGAGGTGAGGCACTCACAAGTTCTTGTCCTTAGGCACCCACTGAAGACCCTGGTTCTCCAGGACAATGACTGGAGGTACACGAGGCCGAGTCACCAGTTTCTTATTATCCAGCTGGGTGTACAAAGGGGTGAGAGCCTTAAGGACCCTCTCCCACTCCCTCCCACCTACCCACTCTAAAGCCCCAGTCTCACCATAATAAGCACTGCACTGGGGAAGAATTCTGCAATTCTCCCAGCGATTTTCAAGGCCAGAGGTCCCGGGCTGTGTAGAGGGAAGATCAGAGGAGTGAGCAGCCAACAGAGGGCAGACCCAGTTCTCCCCGGTGTTCCCAGCAGCTGGTCTGGGGGTGTTGGACATGCATGATGCTTGATTCACAATTGCTGGATGCTTCAATGCTGTGGGAAACAAATCTCAGATACTGCTGCTGAGAGATGAAGTCTAAAGTAGATGATGGAGAAGGTAATTTGCCTTTATCGTCCAGATTAAAAGGAACAGGGCCAGAGCAATGGCTCCATGGCTAGGAGTACTAACTACTCTTCCAGAGGACCTGGGTTCCAATTTGCACTCATGGCAACTGATAACCAGTCCCAGAGGAATCCAACACCCTCTTCTGGCTTCCAGGGGCACTGCATGAACATGGTATACAAATACACAATACAGGCAAAACAGAAAAATAATAAAGTTAAAAAAAAAACCTATAAAGAATTTGCTGAGTAGGAATTTAGGGAACAGCAAAAGTAGGGCAGAAGAACAGTGTGAGGTACTAGGGGAGGGACAATTAAGAATAAATTATAGAGCTGATGCTGAGCAGTGGTGGCGCACACCTTTAATCTCAGCACTTGGGAGGCAGAGGCAGGTGGATTTCTGAGTTCGAGGCCAGCCTGGTCTACAGAGTGAGTTCCAGGACAGCCAGGGCTACACAGAGAAACCCTGTCTTCAAAACCCAAAATATAAAAAGAATAAAGTGTGTATGAAAATGCTACAGTAGAACCAACTACTTTAAATGCTAACTTGAAATCATTCAGGCCATCCCTGGGAGCCACCATGAGGTTTGGCTGCATTTGACCAACTTTCTGTGTCCTGAGTCAGAAAGGCAAAACTTTTTTTTTTTTTCTGTTACTTTCAGATGCAGGCCAGAACCTAAGTATGCTTTTTCTGATACTTTGTGCTTCCTTACTCTTTCTCTGAAGCTCTGCTGCTCGTCTGAGATGAGCCTGATTCTGTGATGAGCTTGTCCCATGCTGGGCTCGTCTATGATGAGCCTGTCCCCTGTGCTGGGCTCCTCTGTGATGAGCCTGTACCCTGTGCTGGGCTTCTCTGTGATGAGCCTGTCCCATGTGCTGGGCTCTCCGTGATGAGCTTGATTTCTGTGATGAGCTCGTCTGTGATGAGCCTGACCCCTCTGCTGGGCTCGTCTGTGATGAGCCTGTCCCATGTGCTGAGCTGGTCTGTGATGAGCCTGACTTCTGTGATGAGCTTGACCCCTGTGCGATGCTCATCTCTGATGAGCCTGACCCCTGTGCTGGGCTCCTCTGTGATGAGCCTGACTGATTTCTGTGCTCCTTTAAAGCATATGGTTTGTCTTCCTTTCTTCTCTCTCTTCTGGAAAGCACAGCTTGCTTGCTCTGAGTCTTGGCTTTCTTTTCAACTCTAATAAAACCATCCTTGAGGGTTTTTTTAAACATATTTTTAACAATTTAATTTTATTTTATGTTCATTGGTGTTTTGACTTCATATATGTCTGAATGAAGGTGTTGGATCCCTGGAGTAGGAGTTACAGACAGTTGTGAGTTGCCAGGTGGGTGCTGGGAATCCACCCCAAGTCCTCTGGAAGAACAGCCAGTGCTTTTAACTGCTGAGCATCTTCCAGCCATCACTGGGTTTTTAATTTTGTTTTGCTTTGTTTTCGTTTGTTTGTTTTTCAAGACAGGGTTTCTTTGTATAGCCCTGGCTGTCCTGGAACTCACTCTGTAGACCAGGCTGGCCTCGAACTCAGAAATCCGCCTGCCTCTGCCTCCCAAGTGCTGGGATTAAAGGCGTATGCCACTCGGCCTTAAAATTCTTTTATTAATAAGACTAAGAACCCCCAAAAGGGCAATCCAATTCCCATGTGTCATCTGGCCACTATGGTCAAAACAGACCCAGACCCACGTGACACTGCTTGGCGTCCATGTATAATGATTCAGAGGCCCTCCCAGCATCTTTTTCATTGCGTATGCACAGCTTCAAGAGATTTCAGACACTTTGTCGCAGATGGCCTTACCATACCAATCTAAAGCCCAAGGGGTCCGTGGTGGGCAAGACCACACCTTGTTCCTGATTGCTTAGATACGAATGGATATCCTCGTCCCCTTATTTAAACTTTTCTCCTTCTCCAGGACCCAGAAGACAGATTTAAGAAGAGTACCAGTGCTTCACTACATTTCTTTGTCCCTCGTTCTAGCATGACCATGTTAAATATATATTTTTTCTTCTTCCTATTAAAATACATATTTTTAGCTGGGCATGGTGGAGCACAACTGTAGTCGCAGTACTCAAGAGGCAAAGGCAGATGATCTGAGTTCAAGTTTGGTCTCCAGATCAAGTTCTGGGACAGCCAGAGCTACAGCGAGAAACCCTGTCTCAAAAAACAAATAATACATTTTTTTTTAAAAAAAAAATTTTTTTACTGTAATAAGACCTCTGAAATTAAAAACTGAGATAACTTTGATGTTTACTGCAGTAACTAAATTACGTCCACATTCATACTGTACAGCTGTTAGGATGAGGTAGATCCTAAGATGGAAAGACATCAAATGTATTGAGTGCAGAGAGGAAAGCAAATTACAATAGCTTGATCTTAACCCATATCAAATGCATTTGGTCTGTAGAGTATATTTATATAAAATATACTTTTTAAAGTTGCTTTTAAGTTACTAGTCGCACTTCCTCCGTTCTTACAGCACCCGAAATGCACTTCAGAAAGTCCTCCCTCCCCCACTGCAGCTCCTTCAGGGCAGGATTCTGTCATATTCATCTCTGAGATCTCCTCACTCCTGTACTCAGTATAATGTCTGGCGTACAGCCCTGCTACCAAACACTTGACTAAAAAATAAAGGTAAAAGGAACGACGTTGGTCATTCTACACCTCACCCACAATTGCCACAAATCTCTCTCCTTCTATCCCTGCTACCCAACTCACCTCTGGTCATCCAAAACCGCATTGGCATGGTAGTACCCAGCTACCACCAGGCCGGCCTGCGCGCCCCACACATCCACCTGTCGTGAGAAAGGGGCCATCAATAACTAAACCGTGCCTCCGGCTCTACCGGTGCACAACACGGCCAATGGGCTGCGCATGCATTTAGGTTGAAGGTCCTAAAGGGGTTGGTGGGATGAAGAGAGACAAGGGGCGGGGTTCCCGATGCGCCAACCTGGTTGAGAGCGACCTCCAGCATGACGGACAAGGCCAGATGGCTATGGAAGAGGGGCACACAGTCGGTGAGACAGAGGCATTCTCCAGACCGCGTCGCGGGAGCCAGCAACAACCCGTTGACAGCAGCGTGTGGGTACCGAGAGGCGTGCAGACACATCTTCCCGTAGGCTAGGGCGGAGATCTCCACCTCCCCCATAGCGAGCGGGGCCTGCCGGCACGCCGAACCCCGACTAATGCGGCTCCCTCACCACCAGAGGCGAGCTTGGCTTCACCCTGTGTCTCCCTTCTCAGTTGGGTGTAAGATGCCCCTGACACCCGGAGACCTCTCTCTGCAGCCTGTCCCTAGCAGTGTAAAATTCCGTCCAACTGCAACCCGAGTCACCGAGCTCCGCCCTCTCTAATCACTCCCCTCTCTAACCACTCCCGGGCAGGCGCACTGGCTCGCAGGCCAGCTCCCGGTCATACCCTAACCAAGAGTCCCACCTCCGCGGTATTCTCTGATAGGGTGTGACATTATTATTTTGCCCAATCCAAAAATTAAAAAAAAAAAAAAAAAAAAAAAAAAAAAAAAAAAAAAAAAAAAAAAAAAGTCTTGCCTTGCTTTGGCCTGAAGCAAATTGGAAAGAACGCATTAGGTCAAAGGAAAGAAAGTCGCCCACAGACTTATTAGCTAACTTGCGTAGTTTATGCTTTGGTTTTTGCTTTGTTCTGTCTGGAGGGAAGGAGGACACACAAAGTCTCAGCCCAGTCAGGTCTCAAACTCACGGAGGTTTCTGCCTGGATCTGGGAAGTTGAAAGCCCTAAATTTACAGACCCTGTGCCACCACACTCAGTTCTGACTTGTTGCACGTTGGCTTCACCTGTTTACCTGCTCTGCCTGTCCTTACAGGCTTCGGGCAAAAACTGCTAGGCGAAGTACTGACTCCTAGCTGGGTGTTCCTGGGAAACTTGGTGACAACGTTGTCACCTTGCCTCTGCTATAGAAGAGTGGATGGAACTGCACCATAGCCTAATCTTCAGCAGCAAGCTCTGACCTTTGGCTTCCTTACTGTGGTGCAGAACCTTTAATGCAAAGTTCAAGTCCCTTTAGGGACTAAATATGAACACTGAATTCCAAACCGTCAAACAGATAAGAGTGCAAAATATTCTTATGCCATATTTCAAAACAGGATAAGAATTTTACTTTCAAAGCCCCTTGGAGTCTACAACAGGCCACACAGCAAAGGAACGTTGTCTGCACCACCTTCTCAGAAGTGAATCCTAAACTTGCAAACCCACTACTGAGGTGGAGGCAGGAAGATCGAGAGTTCAAAGTTAGCCTCAGCTACATAGTTTAAGACCTTGTCAAAAAACGGCTGGAGAGATGACTCAGCAGTCAAGATCCAGTTTCTGTTACCAGTGCCTATCAGGTGGCTCACAACCACCAGTGAACTCAGCTTCAGGGGATCCAGCACCTATTCAGGTCTTTCTGGGCCCCAGCATACACGTGGCATTCGCTCAGTCACATACACACAGTTAAAAACAAAACAGAAATCCCAACAGATGTAAGAACAGAAACAGACTGGGGGAGTGGACGAGAGCTAAAAGGCCAAACCCACCCCCAGTACTGTCCAGTAGACCGTGGCATGTTCCAGTTTGATGATGCCTTTTAAAGACCTTTCCTCTCGGCCAGCATGAGAAACCTCAGGGTAACCACATTTGCCCTCAAGATTGCTCTTAGCTCCACAACTGTTCCTTCTTCATTCCCATACCATAGCCACAAAGCCTGACACTCCCCCCCCCACAAGGGCTTTGCCCCCAAACCTCTACCATGAAGCCCTCATGAGATCAGATTAAAATACTCTTGTCATATTCTAAAATATGAGTTACCTGCATGGTTGATAGGGCATGCAAACTTTTACCATGTTTTTTTTCTTTTTTTTAAATTTTTAAGAGCCTGGGCTCACCCCCAACTTGCTATGTAAACCAGGGTAGCCCTAAATGCAGAGAACCACTTACTTCTGCCTCTGAGTGCTAAGAGTAAAGGTGTGCATTACTGTGGCCTGCTCTACCCTGTTAGAAGGATCTGTGAAAAACACAATGGGCCTCCAAGCCATCCTCAACTTCCTGAAACCCTTTCCCACTTTATTTTTTTGTTTTTATTTTATGTGATGGGTGTTTTGCTTGCATATATGCCTGTACACCATGTGTGCATATCTGGTACTTGCAGAGGTCAGAAGAGGGTGTCCAGATATCCCTGTATATGGAGTTACAGTCAGTTATTAGTCATCTTGTGGGTGCTGAGAATTGAGCCTGGGTCCTCTGGAAGAACAGCTGATGCTCTTAACTGCTGAGCCATCCCTCCAGCCAACCCTCTCCTACTTCCATTACCATATTCACCTTTCTTTGGTATATAGATACTGGAGGCTCTCAATAAATAAATGCTCTCTCAATGAACAACGCAGGTAATATACATAAAGTATAAATCATTTATTTTTCTTGTAATCCTTAGCTCAATACATAGAAGGCTTTTCTTCACCCTTTGGGTTGATGATTTTCTCTAGGTTGTTGCTGATGATATGATAAAGCTCAGCCTGGAGGAAGGCCAGAAGAATCAAGTTAGGTTCTTGGCTTCCGACAACCCCTGCATCCACTTCCCTCAGGAACTTACTCCATACTCACATAGAAGGCCCTCAGGTCCAGCACCATGGCCCTAAGTGCCCCATAGGCTGCTTCATCTCGCTCATGCACCAAGGCCCGGTAATCCATCTGGGAAGTAGGAGGCATGTTGAGTCAGTACCATGGAAGGTTGGGACTTTAACCTTGCTTTCTCATACACAGAAGAGATTAACTAGAAGATTAGCCCCACCTTAGTACCAACACACACAGAATTAAGTAAAAAAAAGGGTCAGGTATATTGGAGCCCTCATCAGTTTTGCGTTTTGGAATAGTACTTTCCACACTGTACGAGTCAAAAAGCAGAACCAGGCCCTCTTCCTCCCCACCTGAATTCTACCCCTGGCCAGCCTCAACTAAAGGGCTTGTGGATGGTGCACTCACTACATGGGTGTCCTTGGAGGCCTTGGCAACAGCATCTCCACGTTCTGAGAAGTACCTGTGAGAAGTAAGGAATGTGTGTGTGAATGGAGACAGACAGCCACCCCCCCAGCCCCCAATCCCATCTCCCATCATTCTGGAAGAACTGCCTAGCTTGGAGCATCCTACAGAGTATCCCTGTAGGGTCCCTGTGTTCCTGCAGTTGCTCTCACTTGGAAATGGTTGTCTGGAAAGCTTCTACTTTGGTCTTGACAGCGTTCACTCTCTCCAGCACCTTCTCCTGCAGAGATGTGAGAAGCAAAGGCAATGCTTCATCTCCCCCCTCATGGTTTCTTCTTCCTCCTGCCTCCCGGTCATCGCCTTGTTTCCATCCCTCCCTCACAAGTCTCTTCCCACTCTGTCTTCAGTCACTCATTCTTACCTGAATCGCCACCCCAAAATCATTTCCATCCTCAATCTTGGGGATCATGTGCTGGATCCATGTGATTACCTATGTAAAAAGGAACACTCGCTCAACAAAATTAGATTCCTAACATGCTACTTCTCTTAAAATCTTTTTGTTATTTTTTTATTATTTTTTTACGTGTATATATATATTTTTTATAATACTCCTTTATGGGTATTTTGGCTGTATATGTGTCTATGTACCATGTGCATGCCTGGTGCTCACATGGGCCAGGAAAGGGTATTGGATTCCCTGGGAACTGAGGTCACAGATGGTTGTGAGCCTCTATGTGGGTGCTGGGAGTCAAAAAGCGAAAAGCAGCCAGTGCGCTTAACCTATGAGGCATCTCTGCCTTCCAAACCAAGGCAGAGGACTCTTTTGTTTGTTTGCTTGCTGATACAGGGTCTCTCTATGTAGTCCTGGCTGTCTTGGAGCTCAATATATAGACTAAACTGGCTTTGATATCACAGAGACCCTTTCTGTCTCTGCCTCCCTACTATGCTAGTCTTTTTTGTTTTGTTTTGTTGTCTTGTTTTTAGAGACAGGGTTTCTCTGTATAGCTCTGGCTGTCCTGGAACTCACTTTGTAGACCTGGCTGGCCTCGAACTCAGAAATCCACCTGCCTCTGCCTTCCAAGTGCTGGGATTAGAGGTGTGCACCACCACTGCCCGGCTATTATGCTAGTGTTAATAACAGCTATGTCTGACACTTATTATGTGCTAGGTGTCACACTATAAACTATTGATCTCATCTAATCACTGGCCACCTTTCAAAACCTATAGTGTTGCTGTATTCATTTCACACAGGAAACAGCTAAGTCATAGAATACCTAGGACAGCTAGATAAATGAAGAATCAGGATCCGAATCTAGTTCCTTTCTAGGGCTCACGGTTATAAACCAACTCACTGCATTACATCACCTACACTGTGTACCTAATACCATAGGTTCTGAGGTTACAGAGGTGGCTATAACTCAGTCTCTCATTTTAGAGTTATCACTGTGATACCAGACAAAGGTCAAACAAAATGACAAGAACAAAGGCTTAATCCAAAGCGAGATGACAGTGTAAAATGCTTGCTATGCTTACAGGCACACATGAGGACTTGAATTCCAATTCCTAGCATACCCCTAAACTCTGGGCACAGTGGAGTACACTGTAACCTCAGTGCTTGGAGGTAGATTCTAGGGAGCTCCCTGGACATCCAGTATAGCCAAAACAGCAAGCTACAGGTTCAATGAAACAGTGCTGCCCCTGTCCCTTTAAAAACCCTGATGTTCACCTCTGACCTTTATCCATACACACAATGGAAAACAAACCTGCACATGCCTGGGTGCACACAAACACACACACACACACACACACACACACACACACACACACACACACAAATTAAAGAGTACATACACAAATCCAAGACACAAAAGCCAGTTTTCGTATTAAAGACCTGCATCTCTGACTTGACAACAGCTTTGCTGAGCTTCTCTTCCCACCTCCGCCAGGTCCCAGGCTTACCAGAATGCACTTCTCTTTGAGAGTCCAGACTTCTGGCTTCACCAAAGCAAGCAGAGCCAGAAGCTTCTCATTCCCAGGGAGGAAGCCGCACTTAGGGACTAAGAAAAAGACGGGAGTGGGGCCTTTTTTATTACCCGCATCCCTGCACCAGTCTCCCTCCTCGTCACCCAGGTCTCCATTACCTTCTTTCTTCTCCTGCTTGTCTGTTTCCATCTAAGGCAAAATAGGAAAAACACCAACTTTAGAACATTCTTGGAGGCTGCAGTGGTGTTGCTGCCACTAACTTAGGGTTCAGGCTCTGCACACTGAATGCTTTACCTCATCATCCTTGGGTGGGGGATCTGGGATAGGGATGTCCAGAGGAGCCCGCAGGGAAGAGAGGTCAGCCACATTGAGGGAATCCTCCTGTAGAATTTACTCTCAGACATTGCCCAGCCTCCTCCCTTCACCAGCCACAGTCCATCTCTCTCTCCCTCCCAACCCAGGCTCAAGCTTTGCTCCAGTCACACTAAGTTCCCAGCATGCTGATACCCCTGTCAGATGGGTGGTGAGGGGTGCCAGGAGAAGGAGCAGAGGGCTCTATACTACTCACTTGCAAGAGCTGACTCAGGGCTATGATTTTCCGTGGCAAGAAAGTGCAGAGGAAGTCATCGGCCTGCAAGTTACATTACAAAAACAATCATGCAAGATGTCCGCTGAGATGTATGAGAAGCTGGCCCTTGGAAATTACTGATTACAAGACTCACATATGAGGAAATCCTAGCCCTGGAAATAAAGGGACTTGCCCAATCTCATGGAGGGCGCAGAAGTAAAACTATGGGGTTTTCCCTTTGGGCGGCCATCTTTACCTTTCCAGCCAAGAAGGGTGGGGGAATGGCAAAAGCTGCTCAAAGTTCTAAGAGTGATAAGATTACAAGTAGAAACAAATCATTGCAGTTCACCCTGAGTAAGCATGAAGGTTCGGGGACACCAAAATTAGGGTGAACAGGTGGGTTACTGGGAGGTTGTGGCCCTAGAATACTGCGCTAAGACTCAGGGTTAAATCGCTTGAATTCAGAGACTCACCTCCTGGAAGAGATTTTGCCTGAAGACATCCACCTGCACAGACGGAAATAGCCAGATGCTGGTTAGGGGTTTAGGTTGTAAGGAGTAAGGGCCCACTCCCAACCTGGGTGCCTTCCAACTGTAGCTCAAGCCTGTCCCACAAAGCTAGTTTTCCTCTGGAGGACCCTGCGCAGTGCACAGATTGGCTAGAGGACGCGCGGCACTGGCAATCCCAGAGCAGAAGTCAAAGAAAGCCCTGAAGAAAGAGAGGCCGGTGGAGTTCGCTCGCAAGGCCTTGGTGCCCAGGAGCACGGAGCTTTATCTCCGCTAGGACTCCTCACCCCTTCCTGGCTTCGGTTCCCATTTACCTGCTTACGGGCTTCTCCACTCAAGCGAACCCCACAAGGCTTGGCCATGCTTCCCCAGTTGCCAGCTCTCGAGCCTGGGCTAAGCAGCCCCAGCTTTCGCTTTCACTCTCCAGGCCCAGACCCACCCCCCTCAGCCACGCCCCCTCTCTTTTTTCTCCTCCTCCTGGCAGGCCACCAACAGTGAGTAGTACCCCTCCAGCCATTCCCAGATCGTTGCCACTTGGAAGGGCGGCGTTGGCTTGATCACTAGGGGTTGTCCAAGGGAGGGGCTAGGAAAGCGTGGGACAGCGAAGACTCAAACACAGGCTGCCTCTCCAGAAGGGCGGAGCTTATAGCAAGGACCGTCCAGGGGAAGTACTGGACTGAGAGAGGGTGGGACAATAGGAAAGAGGGTACCCAGAAGTGGGGTTCCATGAGGCTAGACTGAGGGGACCGAGGAGGATCCGAGAGAGTAGGAAGGGTAAGAAGGAGGAAAGCCTGGCAGGATGGAAGGGAGCAGGGGGAGCGGGACTGCCTTCCCTTCAGGACAGACTAGAGGAGAGAGGAGTCTGCCTGAGCCGGCCTCAGGGCGGCCAGAGCCAGTCCCCGTTCAGGTGGGGCTTCCCCGCTGGGGAAGGGGACAGAACCAACGTTGTGGAAATAAAGATAGGAAAGCTTTGGGCAAAATTAAACCCTCGCATGGGAGGTAGGTCCCTCCGGAAGGGGTGGGATAGTTTAAGGGAAGGCGAAGAAGAGAGCCTGATTCGGAGGAAGAAGGTTCCGTCGCATTATGGGCGGGGCCGCGGTTTCCTCATTGGCCGCGACCTGGCCACCCTTCCTGATCATAGCTTTTCCGTCACTCTGAGCCCGCCTTTTCCTCTAAAGTGGTCCACGGTCCCGCCCTCTCTGCCAGGACTTCCTGTTCCCGGTAACCCTGGCCGTGGCTGGGGCTGAGCGGGGCGGTGGCTTAAGTGACCCGGCGGCTGTGGCGCCGCGCGCACCTGCGCCCGCCTCTGGAGGGCGGCGAAGCTGAGCCTGTCTCCAGCCTCGGGATGCCGGGAGACGAGGAGCGAGCGTTCCTGGCGGCCCGCGAGGAGCTGGCGAGCGCCCTGAGGTGGGATTCTGCGCAGGTTTTTCCCCTGGAGCAGCTCACGCCGCTTCTGGCCACCTCTCTGCCACCATCCGCGCGGTACCTGCAGCTGGACGCCGGACGCTTGGTCCGCTGCAACGCTCATGGGGAGGTGAGGTCAAGCCCGCCCGGCGCGCCACGGAAGGGGACCTAGGCTCAGAGGCCAGGTGGGCTAGGCTCACATCTCTGCTTTTCTGAATGCTCCCAGCCTCGAAACTACCTCAGCACTCTATCCACGGCCCTGAACATCCTGGAAAAATACGGTCGCAACCTCCTCAGCCCGCAGCGGCCCCGGTATTGGCGCTCAGTGAAGTTTAATAACCCTGTCTTTCGCAGCACGGTGGATGCTGTACAGGTGAAACCCTTGGGCCTTATCGGAGAAGGGGACTAGACCTATGCTTGGGGTTGACCAGAAGGGCTTGAGGGTGTGCTGAGTCGGGGACCAGCTCCATTGCCTAGGAGGTCTGTTAGATGGTGACCCGGCCTTGAATGTGTGCCAGGGTGGCCGGGATGTACTACGGTTGTATGGCTATACTGAGGAGCGCCCGGATGGACTGAGTTTCCCCGAAGGACAGGAGGAACCAGATGAATACCAGGTTGCCATAGTCACACTAGAAGTACTACTGCTTCGTACGGAGCTCAGCTTGCTGTTGCAGGTGAGATGGCCTTCTGATTCTAAGGTCTTTAAGTACTAGACTGAGAGCCCCACCTAATTCAGGGTACTTTGAAACCCGCCCCCCCATGCTGAGGAATTCTTTTGCTGCAGCAGTCTGGAAGCCTCTGCTACACTTTCTCCCTTTGAATGTTAGGGGATCAAGGCTTACAAGGAGAACGTGTTCAAGGTGGGAATTCTTTTAATCTTGTCTGCAGAATACTCATCCAAGACAGAATGCACTGGACCAGCTGCTAAGAGACAACGTTGAAGATGATGTAAGGAAGGCAGAAAGGGTGTTGTTAAACACAGGGTACCGAGTTTATGGGACTCTGTGGCCCAGGCACTTGCCCATTCTCTGCTTTCTTTCTCAGATGTTGCAGCTTTCAGAGTTTCACCCCCTTTTGAGAGAGATTGTTCCTGGCCCCCTCCCCTCTGCCCCAGGTATTGTATGCACCTTTACGGGAGAAAATATTAGACTAAAGTTGATGCAGATTGAGGATTTTCTTTTGTCTTCTTGTATTTGTCTTTTAAAAGATTTATGTATATGAACATTCTGTTTGCACGTATGCCAGTTTGACAGAAGAGAGCATCAGACAGAAGAGGGCATCAGCGCCTGTTACAGATGGTTGTGAGCCACCATGTGGGTGCTGGGAATTGAACTCAGGACCTCCGGTGGAGCAGCCAGTGCTCTTAACCAGAGCCATCTCTCCAGCCTTATATTTTATCTCAAGAGATTAAAGTGTCCCCCACACAGGTCTAGATGTTATAAAGAACAGTTTTGTGACTTGCCCTAACCCATAACAGATTTAAGTGTAGCCTGGTCTCTTCTCCTTTAATATTAATTTTTAGTTGTGGGAGGTGGATGGGTAGATATGTGCCTGTAGGCGCAGGCGCCATGGTAGCCAGCAGCCACTGATCCCCCTGCAGCTGGAGTTACAGACCGTGGTGAGCTGCCCAACGAGTGCTGGGATTCAAACTGCGTGAGCAATATTTGATCTTAACTGCTCAGCCATCTCTCCAACTGAGTAGCCTGGTCTTTTTAAGAAGGCTACTCTGGGGATTGGAGAGATGGTTCAGTGGTTTAGAGCACCTCTTGCTCTTGCACAGGTTGTAAGTTCAATTTCCAGCATCCACTTGGTAGTTCACAGCCATTCTTAAGTCCGGTCCTAAGGGATCTAGCCCTCATTTGAATATTATGACACATGTGCTGCACAAAGTAAAAAGTAAATAGGAGGGTGGGCCAACATGGTAGGGAGCTCACACCTTTTAGCACTGGGGAGGTGGAGGCAGATGGATCTGTGAGTTTGAGGCTAGCCTGGTCTATAGTCAGTAGCAAGCCAGCCAGGGCTACATTGTGGTTAGGCAGAAATAAAGGTGATGCTTGTCTTTCTGTGTCTGACTTGTTTTGCTTAGCATGGTATCCTCCAGTTTCATCCATTTTCCTTTACATAACAAGATTTTGTTTGTTGTAGCTGATGCTCTAGCATGTGTGTTATTACAAAAGTTACCCTTATGTGTAAACTTCTTCATTCACCTGTTGGTAGGTATATGACTCCAGATCTTGGCTGGAGTATGAATGCTTGTTAAGGTTTATGCTTTTGGTTTCATTTTTCCAGGCTCCACTCCTAGTCCCTGCTTCCTCTGTGGCTCTGCCCCAGGCACACTGCACTGTCCCGCCTGTAACCAAGTCTCATGCCCGGCTTGTGACCTTTTGTTCCATGGGCATCCGTCCCGTGCTCATCACCTTCGCCAAGCCGTGCCTGGGGCCCACCAGACCAGGAACCTAAGCTCTAGGTGAGAGGCTTTCTCTTCTTGGGAAGAGTGAAATTAAGAAGAAAATTGAAGATTACTTGAGTATCTATTATGTGCCAGGTTATCTATTAAAGGGTGTTTTATAGAGAACAACCCTCTAGGAAGTTATAGACATAAACCCTAAGCAAGTAGCTGTCACGATAAGACAGATTGTTATGATATACAGGTAGGAAGTAGATGGATACAGTCTTGTCTGAAGGATCAGTCTTTTAAACATCCACCATGATGTTAAGAGATTGTTTCCTGGAAGAAGTTGTCTATAACCCACTTTTAAGTATTAATCAGATATGGGATGAGAGTGTTCCAGACAGAACAGCAACCACAGAGACCAGAGCCCTATATTATATATAACCTAGGTGATGGGAGAGGCAGGGGTGAGGGGACTCGGGTTCTAACCTCTACCTCAGCTGGCCATGTCTGCTTTTCTATTACAGTTTACCTGCCTCATCCCAACCACGGCCCCCTTCCTCCTCCCTGACCCCGGGAGATAGTTCTCTTTCTTCCCCTGACCCTGCAAATGCCTGTCTGCCCTGGCCCTGTCTTACCTGTGCCACACTAAATGAGCCTTGGGCACTGTTCTGTGCAGTCTGTAGTCAGCCCAAAGGCTGCAAGGTGCCGGGAATAGAGGGTTCCCAAGGAACTGTGGCCCTGGACCCTGAGCCTGCACGGGATCGGTGGGCCTGCCAGAGCTGTACCTTTGAGAATGAGGCAGCAGCTGTGCTATGTGCCATATGTGAGCGACCTCGGCTGGCCCAGCCTCCCAGCTTGGTGGTGGATTCCCATGATGCTGGTGTTTGCCTACAGTCCCTTAAGGTAACCTGTTCCTGGCCTTCCCAGCTCTCCATTTGCACCTGTTAACCTCATTCTCTAAATCCACATTCTGTCTACTTTTGGTTTCCCTAGTATTTCTCTGTATCTCTGTCATGATCCTTTGTTACACAGTCAATAGGATAATTTTTCTCTACCTTTCCAGCAGGAGGATACTTTGCTCTCCACTGCCCAGTCTCAGGTGTGGTACTGTGACCATTGTACCTTCTGCAATTCAGGCCCTGTCTGGGTGTGTGCTATGTGCAACCGAACCCGCAACCCTATCCCCGCACAGCATGCTCTTCAGCCCTATCCCAGCTCTTTGGAAAAGGGACCCCCAAAGCCAGGGTCTTCACAGCACCTCAGTTCCTCCCTGCCTGCTTCCTGTGGAGACCCAGAGAAACAACGCCAAGATAAGATGCGGAAGGAAAGTCTCCAGCTCGTGAGCATGATCCAGGTGATGACTGGGCCTGGGATGAGATGGGGCTGAGCTGTGGGGGAAAGAAGATCCCATAGATTGTTAATTAGCATTCTGATATCAGAATGCTAGCTGTAGCTGCCTCACTTTGAAAGCTTACCAAAGGGCAGTTAGCATGCTATGCATTGGTCACATGATCAGTATTTCCTAGCTGAACCATTGTTGGTCAGGCTAAAGGTGAGTAGAGTTCCCTTCCTAATGTGCCTCTGCTGTTGTCTGGGTGCGACTGTTCATTAGGAAGGCGAAGCTGCAGGTGCCAGTCCAGAAGAGATCTTCTCAGCTTTACAATACTCAGGCACTGAGGTGCCCCTACAGTGGCTGCGTTCAGAGCTGTCCTACGTCCTGGAGATGGTGGCAGAGCTAGCTGGACAACAGGATCCAGAGCTCGGTGCCTTTTCCTGTCAGGAAGCCCGAAAAGCCTGGCTTGATCGTCATGGCAACCTTGATGAAGCTGTACAGGAGTGTGTGAGGGCCAGGAGGAGGAAGGTACCATTGTGCTGGGGGGTGGCACGGGTTGAGAGCACCAGTGTCTCTTTTGCTTGCTTTTTCCTTTTAACATCATCTCACTGCTTTGAAATGCAGATACAGGAGCTTCAGTCCCTGGGCTTTGGGCCTAAAGAAGGGTCACTACAGGCATTGTTCCAGCATGGGGGTGACGTGGCACGGGCCCTGACGGAGTTACAGCGCCAGCGCCTGGAGCCCTTCCATCAGCGCCTATGGGACAGAGACCCTGAACCCACTCCCTGCTGGGATGGGCTGGACAGACAGGTACTGGGCCGTAGTATCCCACTTAAAGGAACAAGAGAAAATTAGGGGGAGAAGATCCTAGGGGCCTGACGGCTTCTGTGTCTCCTCCTGAATCCCATGGCAGAGCCTGGTCAGACGCCTTCTGGCAGTCTACACACTCCCCAGCTGGGGTCGAGCAGAACTGGCGCTGGCGCTGCTGCAGGAGACACCCAGGAACTATGAGTTGTTGGATGTAGTGGAGGCTGTGAGGCACAGCCAGGACCGGGCCTTTCTGCGCAGACTGCTTGCCCAGGAATGTGCTGTGTGCGGGTGGGCCCTTCCCCGCAACCGGGTAAGTCCTCTTCCTACTTAGTGCACCTGGGCTTAGAATGGCCGCCCCTGCTGAGCAACCACCTCGGCCTGGTTGGCCTTGTCTTCTGCTGTTGTCCATACCCCACTGAAGCCTTGTGATGAGGAACAGGAGCGCCCCGCTTAAGAAATGTTGAGACCTTCAGGCATTGGGTGAACCAGCTTATGAAGAGAAAAGGTTTATTTTGGCGTGCCGTTTTTTGAGGTTTTAGTTTTCCATCTGTTGGTCTTGTTGTTTTGGGCCTTTGCTGGCACATCAGGTAGGATATGTGTCAGCAAAAGTACTAAGCTCCTGGTCAGGAAGAAAGGGAGATTATGGGGTGCAGCAGCCCTCGCAGCGCATGTCCTAGTGACAAAAGACCTAAGCCCCCTGCAAGCACCCCACTTTTGCCAACTGTATGCTGCACACCTTTAAGCCTAGCTCTCAGGAGACAGAGGCAAGCAGATCTCTGTGAGTTTGTACACAGAGTTCTAGACTACCCATACAATACAATAGGTTTAAAAGGTCATATACCAAGCTGGCTTCTCCTCTCTGCTCACAAACCCTCTTCTCTCCATGCCTGTTGTCTGCATATGCATAAGGTCATTTTGAAGTGAATCTTAAATATCACATGGTTTATAGATAAGTATTTTAGTATATATCTCTAAAAGGGAAATGTTATTTGAAAATATAACCACAACAATCACATCAACAGAAAATAGCAATTTTTTAAGTTTTTTTTTTTTTTTGTATGTTTGTACATTTATTTGTGTCACAGGTATGTGGGTGCCCATGGGGGTCAAGAGAGCTCAAATCTCTTGGAACTTAAATCACAGCTATTTGGTAAAAGATGATCTTAGATGAGCTGATCCTCCTGCCTCCATGTTCCCAGTGCTAGGATTACAGACATGTGCTGTCATATGACAAAGCACTGAGGGTTAAATGCCTTCATGCACGTTCCATACCCAGCATAGTAATCTTGGGTGTCACAATATCTAGGTAATAGAAACAGGTCTTTATTATATTCTGGGCTCCACTTAATCTAGGTCAAAGGTGGCAGTTCTTCAGGTAAATACAATCTATCTCAGCCTGACTCCATGTGGTTTTGAAGTTTTGGTTTTGATTGTGTGTGTGTACATTATATGTGTGTATGTGTGCACGCGTGTGCACATATATAGTACATATAAGTAATTGCCTTTCGCTTTTGAATAAATGTAAATGCCTTTGGAGACATGTTACTTTTCTTTAGATGTCACCATTGCCAGCCGCCTTCCGGCTGTCTTTAGATGCGTCTTACCTGCCTGGCATCTCTAGGCAGTTGAGTTTGCTTTCCTTCCCCACTTAATTAGACCTCGGTTTTTTTTCAGTGTATCCCTGAATTGTGTCATTATGTGTATCATGTAGATTACTGACCCTTCCCAGGGCTGACAGCAGATTCTCCTTTCCCTCTTCTCCCCCTCCCACTGTAGATGCAGGCCCTGATCTCCTGTGAGTGCACCATATGCCCCGAATGCTTCCGCCAACACTTCACCATTGCCCTGAAGGAGAAGCACATCACAGACATGGTGTGCCCTGCCTGTGGCCGCCCTGACCTCACCGACGATGCACAGTTACTCAGCTACTTCTCCACCCTTGACATCCAGGTACTATGGCCATAGCGCTGTGGTTTAAGGGTCCTAGGCTTTGAACCAGTTTCTACCTGTCTACTACCTCTGTATCTTGTCCCCAGCTCAGAGAGAGCCTAGACCCAGATGCATATGCCCTGTTTCACAAGAAGCTTACCGAGGCTGTGCTCATGCGAGACCCCAAGTTCTTGTGGTGTGCCCGGGTAAGCCTGGCAAACAGAGTCAGCTGTGGAGGGCAAGGGATGTTACCAGGTCAGGTCTTGAATAACTCTATGCTCTTGTACTCACAGTGTTCCTTTGGCTTCATCTATGAACGTGAACAGCTGGAGGCAACGTGTCCCCAATGTCACCAGACCTTCTGTGTGCGCTGCAAGCGCCAGGTGAGCCACACTCATCCTTTCAGAAGTGTTGACTAAGCTGTTGCTAGGTACTGTATTAGGTTCAGGGAGTGTATTGGCAGACAAAATAGTCATGCTCTCTAAGCATCAAGGGCTGATTGGGGACATAGAAAGAGAATGCACTCAGTAAAGTGCTAGGTGCAGTGACAAGGGCCTGAGTGCAGTCCCCAGAACCTGTTCATGCAAACAAACAAACTGGATCAGGGCTGGAGAGAAGGTTAGGAATTAAGAGACCTGGCTGCTCTTCCAGAGGACCTGGGTTCAGTTCCCAGTATGCACATGGCATCTCACACCCAGCGCATGGCATCCCACACCCGGGTGTAACTCCAGTTCCAGGGGATCTTACATCCTCTTCTGGTCTTCTTGGGCATGAGCACACATTCGGTGAGCAGACATGCAGGCAAACACCCATACACATTAAGTAAATGAGGTTTTGAAAACTGGGTTCGAGCCAGTGAGCTGGCTCAATGGGTATGGGTTAAAGTTTCATCACCAATCCTGATACCCTGAGTTCTTTTCCCAGGACCCATGTTAAAAGGAGAGAACTGACTTCTAGTTGTTGTCTGATTATTGTTTCGTTTTTTTTTTTTCCCCCTGAGACAAGGTTTCTCTGTGTAGCCCTGGCTGTCCTGGAACTTACTCTATAGACCAGGCTGGCCTTGAACTCAGAGATCTGCCTGCCTCTGTCTCCCAAGTGCTGGGATTAAAAGCATGCATGCACCACTGCCTGGCTAAAATTAATTAATTTTGAAAATAAAAATTTAATCTGGGTAGTGATGGGACGTGCCTTTAATCTCAGCACTTGGGAGGCAAAGGCAGGCAGATCTCTGTGAGTTCCTGGACAGCCAGGGCTACACAGAGAAACCCTGTCTTAAGC
>NW_022196915.1:42122696-42131130 GCF_008632895.1 Mastomys coucha
GAGAAATTTAAAGCCAACTGTGGTGAAATACACTTGTAATTCCAGCACTGAGGGGTTGTATTGACTGGTGGATCCCTGGCCCCGCTGGCTAGCCCTCATATCTTGTTTGTGTTCCTGGCTAGTGAGATACTCTGTCCAGTATCCAGAGGTGATCCAAGGCATTATACCCTGGCCTCTGCTCATGTGTGCACACACACATGTGCACATTCACACACAGAACACAAAGCTTCCTAGGGGAGGAGTCAGGCCTGGAGAAGGACACGGAGGAGCGAAGGGAGGAGAGTGAACATAATTCCACACAGGCAAAAGTTCTGTCAGGAAATGACTAGAAGCTGAACTGAGAGCAGCTAGATCCCTGAGAGCAAGAGGCACATGGTTGGAGCCAGCTTCCACAAGAGGGCAGCCCTTGAGGCCAAGTGACACAGTGTGTGGCTTTCATTTTGAGACTAAGCACAAAGAGTGACACCAATCATTTGTCTTTTAAAAGGTTGGCTTGATACCCGAAACCCTGGGCCTGTATCACAGAACCTAGCAAAACGATGCCTGTAGTTATCCCTCCGGACCTCAGGGTTAGCATGCTAGCAGCACGGAAGCTCCCTACTATCTACTTTGAAAATGGAGAGTGGGGTAGAGTGAAGCAGGCCATATTGGAAGGAGGATCCAACAGTTACTTGGAGTGAGGTGTAGCAGTGGGCACAGAGAGGTTAAAGTTTGGAAGAGAACAACCAAGCTTTATGGGTGACTGTAATAGTGTGGGGAAATGAGTGGCCCTCGGTGTTAGGATCTCAGTGAATGGTGGGCAGCATGGATGTGAACAGTCTGGGACCGCTAGGTGTGAGTAGTTGGGCCAAGAAGCCCGACTAGGGCATGGGATGGAGCATTCATCACAGCACAGCCTTCTTCCCTCCTTGCAGTGGGAGGAGCAGCACAGAGGGCGGAGCTGTGAGGATTTCCAGAACTGGAAACGCACCAATGATCCAGAGTACCAGGCTCAAGGCCTGGCAATGTACCTTCAGGAAAATGGCATTGGTAAGGCCACCCCGCTTAGCCTCTGCTCATAGTCTGATCCGCAGTAGCTCCCCGCTGGAGGGAGGGCCTGGGTGTTGGCGGCCTTGCCCTAACCCTGAGCGGCTGCCCTCACTTGACAGACTGTCCAAAATGCAAGTTCTCTTACGCACTGGCCCGGGGAGGCTGCATGCACTTCCACTGCACGCAGTGTCGTCACCAGTTCTGCAGCGGCTGCTACAACGCCTTTTACGCCAAGAATGTGAGTTCAGAGAGCGAGGGAAGGGAAAGGTGTGGGAGGCTGCTGTGGGGCTTGAGGGGCGGGGGCCAGGAAGGGGAGAGAGGTCAGTAGGATAGAAAACGTCTCTCTGTCCTCTTCTCCCCTTTGCTTGCTCCAGACTTGTACTGTCTCACTCTCCTCTCATGCCCATGCCTCCTTGCATGGAGGGTTCTTCAGGGTCCAGGACCCCAACAGTTTCCTATTTCCTTCTTCTATCTGGGTTTTTACCAGAAATGTCCAGACCCTAACTGCAAGGTGAAAAAGTCCCTGCATGGCCACCACCCTCGAGACTGCCTCTTCTACCTACGGGATTGGACTGCTGCCCGGCTCCAGAAACTGTTGCAGGTCAGAGGTGGCCAGCCTGGCTAGGTGGGCAGCTTGCTCAGAGACAGGGTACAGGATGGGCAAGGGCAGAAAAGACTGAATGCTGAGAAGTGGGGCAGTGGCTGGACAGAGACAAACGATGCTCCTGTCTCTACTTCTCCCTAGGACAATAATGTCATGTTTAATACAGAGCCTCCAGCTGGGACACGGGCAGTCCCTGGAGGTAAGTGTCAGACAGACCTCTAAAGTGGGGATGGTAGACTGGGCTCTCATTGTGATGGGTAAAGATGCAGGGAGGCTTGGTCTGGGGTCCTTTGTCTGCCCTTTTGCGTGGCCATTAACCTCTCCGTGCTTATTTCTTCCCATGAAATGAGGATAATATCCACCTAATGGCTATGTTTCCTAAGGTATCATTAAAACACTTGGCCTTTAAGTGTCTGCTCATGTTCTCTAATAGTTCAGATTCATTAATTAACTCTGAGTAATTAATGATACCCGCCAGTTGTTTGAGGTTTTAGGCTACAGTTTTAGGTTCTATGCTGGTAACAAAAGAAGTGGAATAAGGTTCTAACCTACCCTGCTCACCCTCTAGGTAGAGGTGAGACCTCCAGAGAATAAGTTGGCTGTGCAGGAACTAAACCAGGAGAGCAGTTTTGAGAGCATGTGGCAGGGCAGCCTAAGCTACCTAGATTCACACACCTACTACATACATATATACACAGAGCATGTGATTATGGACCACAAGCCATGTTGGTAAAAAGTAGGGCAGCAAGATCTTCACTGCCATTTCTCAGTCGCTGTGCCTCTGAAAGCGTCTCCAAAGTGCAATGGAATTACTCTTGCTCAAGCAGGCTGTCCTGGGCTCAGAGCCCCCTCCCGACACGTGTCCCTTCCTTCCTCTTAGGGGGCTGCCGAGTGATGGAACAGAAAGAGGTCCCCAGTGGGTTCAGGGATGAAGCTTGTGGCAAGGAAACTCCACCTGGCTATGCCGGCCTGTGTCAGTGAGTGCCTGCCAGCGTGTGGAGCGTGGCATTGGGATGTGGGCTAGGCTGCCCAGGCAGTAAGGTGGGGGCTCTGGGGCCATTTGGTCCTTCACAAAGTAGGAGGGAGGAAGAGAGGGAGACCTCTGGCCAAGTGCATGGATGGGTGGTGGCAGGCAGCATAAGATAACTGATGGACACTGCCCGCAAGAACAACAGGCAAAGGAGCTAATAGTTTTGCTCAGGTAAGAATCTGAGTGTGTCCAGGCCAGCCAGGGCCATTTACACAGAAAAACACTGTCTCAAAACAACAAAATCCCAGTGTGCTCCAGTGAGACAGCTGTGTGGGTTGGTAAAGGTAGTTAGTGCCAAGCATGGGAACCAGAGGTCTGTCCCCCAAACCCACATGGGAACCAACTCACAAGTTGACCTCTAACTTGCATATGTTCACCGTGACCCAAGTGCGGGTGGGTGCAAAAACATAACAATAAAAACAAGGTGTAGGGCGCATGCGGTTAGTATTAAACGGAAGAATAAATCCTCAGCTCCCTCACCTCCCCAGGGCACACTACAAAGAGTATCTTGTGAGCCTCATCAATGCCCATTCACTGGACCCAGCAACCCTGTATGAAGTGGAGGAGCTGGAGACAGCCACTATACGATACCTGCATTTAGCTCCCCAGCCCATGGATGGAGAGGAGCTTCCTGCTTACCAGGCGCGATTGTTACAGGTATGAGGGTCATGCCAAGCTTTTCCCCTCCCTTCCAAAAGTCACCCGTGACAGCCTCTCTCTCCACTGCAGCTTTCTGATACTATTATCCTCTGTCCTTTGCAGAAGCTGAGAGAAGAGGTACCCTTGGGACAGAGTATTGCCCGCAGAAGAAAGTAGCTGAGGGCCGGGTCCTGATGGGACTTTTCCAGAACCAGCCCTCAGCACCAGTTCCAGCACCAATAAAGAGGCATCTTATGGCCTAGGCTTCCTGGTGGTCCTTCTTCCTGGCCTCAGCACCTAGGGGCATTAGGGAAAGGGAGGGGGTAGAGGAATACATCTTGTTGGAAGGGCTCCCTGCAGCCTACCATCCAAGCACCCCTGGATCCTGGCCAGGAAGAAATGAAACGACGCGGATGAACAACAGAGACCCTCCACATCTAACCACCTGGCTCGGGCTCAGCTTCCTCTTCTCCCTTCATTTCCCTCCGCTGCTCTGTGAGAATCACCTAAAGTTTGCGGAGCAGACGCTGTGGGGAGCACACATCAGTCTCCTGGTCAGATCTGGAGATTGCCTTCCTGGGAAACAGACACGGGGAGTGGTTCTGGGTGGAAGGAGGAGTCTGACCGGAGTCGCAGGCCCAGGGTTCTGTTGACGAAAGCTTCGGTTGCTGCTTCCCTCTGGTGGCAACTGGTTGCCTTGCAACTCGGACCACGTGATTTCTAGGAAATGCACCTCCCAGGAGAAGAACTGAAACTTAGGGTGGGGACTGTAGAAAGGGGAGGAGAGAGATCAAAAACAACCTAGAACAAGCTAAGCCTGGGACATCCTCTGCTGCGCTCAGGTAAGAGCAACTCTGCAGGGGGAACCAGCTGGAAGCATTGAGAAGGGGCTGGCTGGTGAGGGCTCCTAGGGCCCTAAGCTACAGGGAGTGTCAGAGAGAGGCTTGTGAATCTGAAAGTAGGTTTGGCCTGAGAGAGACTGAGAGAGGCCTCGTGGACAGGCCAGGAAGGACTGCTGCCAACTTACTGTTGAGGAAAGTCCTTTGCTAGGCTTCAGTTGACCTTTGTTTTTCAGGCCCTGCCCACTTCTTCAGCTCCACCCTTGCCCCCAGCTACTGCCCCACCTACCCCTCTACCAAAGAGGGGCACTATAGTGAGAAGGTCTGCAGGCTGGGGAGATGCCTTAAGAGCAAATATTACCTCTGTAGATGCTTGGAATCTAAACAGTCTGTTACAAGGAACAGGTCATTAAGGGAATTCTCCCGAATAATACATTTCTGAAACACCTCAACTTATTAAGACCAATGTCCGAGGTTTCCTTTCAGGTGTAATAACTTGGAATATTAAGAAGAAGTTTTAAGAAATAGTTTCAGAGAATGTTTCTAGAGAGAAAAGAACTTGGAAGGGTCTTCAGGGGAAGGCTGTTGCATGGAGCTGGCCCTGGTGGTCAGGGGTCGGCAGGTGCTTCCCTGAGTTGTTGGTTCTCCTTAGGCATGACGCCACATATCTTTGATCATTTTGGAGGCAGGTGAATCTCTCTGAGTATAAGTCCAGTTTGGTGTATATAGTGAGTCCCAGGCCAGCCAGGATAACATAGTGAATTGAAGTTCGGTCCCGAAGTTGAAAAATAGTTCTTCTGTATCCTGCTTCCTCTTCCTAGGATGGCCTCAGGCAAAGCACGCTGCACCCGAAAGCTCCGGAGCTGGATAGTGAGTCAGGTGGAAAGTGGGCAGTTCCCAGGGGTGTGCTGGGATGACACAGCCAAGACCATGTTCCGGATTCCCTGGAAGCATGCGGGCAAGCAAGACTTCCGAGAGGACCAGGATGCTGCCATTTTCAAGGTGAGAGTTCCTTTCAAGAAAAGGATGGTGTCTGCACTGGTGTGTCTGTCCCAAAGCACTTCTGTCTCTCTGGGGTTTGGAACAAGGAAATACTAGAAAGTAGAAGCAGCCATGTCATTTGGAGAGATATGGTCAAAACTGACTAAGGGCTTGAAGCCGGCAAGAACAGAATACAAACCCAGTGTCGGCTCATCTGATTTCAGGTCCAGTACAGTCGCTCAGGCCCCATGCTTGTGCAAGTCAGCCATTTGTAGGGACATCTGGATTATGTAATACTTTCTTTTCTTCGTGTCATCTCTTATTATTAGGCTTGGGCACTGTTTAAGGAAAAGCACAAAGACGGGGACATAGGACACCCCGCTGTCTGGAAGACTCGCCTACGCTGTGCCCTCAACAAGAGTTCCGAATTTGAGGAGGTTCCTGAGAGAGGTCGTATGGATGTTGCTGAACCCTACAAAGTATATCGAATACTGACAGCAGGAACCCTCCCTAGTGAGTACTCCCTTGCCCAGGCGCTCCTAGAAGGGACGGATTGACAAGGATAGAGATAAGAGCCCTCTGTAGGCTGACAGGCCTTCCCGGGCTCTCTAGTCCTGCCCAGCTTTCTGTTGCTTCAGATGCTTACTCCCCAACCCTCTTTGTAGAAGACCTAACTTTCTTCTACCTGCAACATTTCCACAGCCCAACCACGAAACCAGAAATCACCATTCAAGCGACGTATCAGCTCTGTGTCACCTGAGAGGGAAGAGAATAAGGTAAGGAAGGGTACTACTGAGAAGTTGACACTTATCCCTCCCTGCCTTCAAGGCACCCTTGACAGTATGAGTGCTGAGGAAGGAGAATAGGGAGGTCAAAGAGTGGGATGTTATAATGGGGGGGGCTGTATGCCAGTGAGAGATGTTGTATCTGTAGGAAAATGGGAGGACCAATGGAGTTGTAAACCACTCAGACGGTGGCAACAACATCGATGGCAGTGGTGGTAGTGGTGGTGACAACGACAGCCGTGGCAGCAGCAGCAGCAGCAGCAGCAGCAGCAGCAGCAGCTCTGAGCTAGAGGAAGGTACAACAGCGTCTCCCCTACCTCTATGTCTTTGCACATCTTCTCTCCGGCGTTTCAGTCCCACACTGAATGATCAGTGCCTTTGCCTCTCTTCCAGGAGCTTGCGCAATTGAAGCCACCATTAAAGAGGACCCAGTGTTCGTAGAGCATCAGCCTCCTCTGAACTCAGGTGTGTGGCCTTTCTGACCCTTCCCTGTTCCCTTCTTCTTCGGTCTGCTTCCTCTGACCTTGCCTTCATTGTCTACCCAGCTAAGGCTTATAACAGGGCCCACCTTATCCTAGGAGAACCTCTTCTGCGAAGTTCGAAGTCCATGTGGCTGATCATACTTTCTAGAGCTTTTTCCGCCCTCAGGAGGCACCTTAAGTACTTTGTTCCTTGAACAGCCACATTGAAACATTTATTTCTTTATCATCCAGAAAAATCCAGTCTGTGAGGCCTTCTTGTACACTGTGCAGCCATGAGCATTAAGCTCTGATGGGCGTGACTCCTGAGTGATGGGAGAAAGGAGGAAAGCGTCCACGTGCAGAAGGAAGGCACCTTTCTTTTTTTCTGTTTGTAAAGACAGTTTCATAAAGACAGACTGACCTCAGGCTCACTGTGTAGCCAAAGATGACCTTGAATTCCTACCATGCTGGGTCTAAGGGTTTATGCGATACTGGGGATTGAACCCTGCCTGGGCTTTAAGCATAGTAGGCAACCATTCTTTCAACCAAGCCACATCATCAGACAAAAGGAGCCTTCTCTAACTAGGAAGGAGCTGCCTCGGCCCTGCAACCTTGTCTCCCAGTGCTTTCTTGGATTCCTGCTCTGCACCTCAGTTTTCCCATTAACAAAATGCGGACACTGGACAACACGGAACTTCACTTTTCTAAAGCCTTGTGGGGAGAGGGCCTCTTAGCAGCCTCTGGGTTCCTCCTGCACCTAGTGCAGCTATGCTCTTCTGTCCCCAGACTTCTCGCTGCTGCTCACCTTCATCTATGGTGGACGAGTGGTGGGTAAGACCCAGGTGCACAGCCTAGACTGTCGGCTTGTGGCTGAGCGCTCAGACTCCGAGAGCAGCATGGAGCAGGTGGAGTTTCCCAAACCCGACCCACTGGAGCCTACCCAGCGCCTGCTGAATCAGCTCGAGAGAGGCATCCTGGTGGCCAGCAATTCCAGAGGCCTCTTTGTTCAGCGCCTTTGCCCCATCCCCATCTCCTGGAACGCACCCCAGGCCCCACCCGGGCCTGGCCCTCATCTGCTGCCCAGCAATAAGTGTGTGGAGCTCTTCAAGACCACCTACTTCTGTAGAGGTAAGGGTGTCCCAGCTGGGCACCTTAGGACTCCCCTTCCTTGTTATCCCCTGGGCCCCGGGGTAGGTTTCCCCACTACCCCCCCTAATAGCACATCTGCACTGCATGGGACCCCAGCATTGTGCGATACACATGCTATGTGGCCATATGTTCCACTCTGGCAGTCTTCCCTAGCCAAGGCCATGGTAGATGAGGTTCAGCTTTGGGGAAGCAACATGGTTATGTGACTATGTACAATTGAGTTCACGTGGATTTTTAAGCCTTGTGACTATCTCCTCATACGTTGGCATACACTGTAGGCATCTCCTCCTGTGACTGTCCTGGAACTCACTCTGTACACCAGGCTGGCCTCGAACTCAGAAATCCACCTACCTCAGCCTCCCGAGTGCTAGGACTAAAGGCGTGGGGGTGTGCCACCACTGCCCATCTCCCTCTATCCACTATTTTTTTTTAAAGATTTATTTATTTATTATTATATGTAAGTACACTGTAGGTGTCTTCAGACACACCAGCAGAGTGCATCAAATCTCATTACAGATAGTTGTAAGCCACCATGTGGTTGCTGGGATTTGAACTCAGGACCTTTGGAAGAGCAGTCAGTGCTCTTAACTGCTGAGCCGTCTCTCCAGCCCTCTATCTACTCTTAAGATTCCAGTTACAGCCTCTAAATCTGAGCAGAGGAGTGGAGAGAGGAACATTGAGGACAGTGTGGGTGTCTAGGATCATGGTGTCCTAGTATTGGGAGAGTACACAAGCAACCAAGGGGTTGGTAGGTAGGGCTGCTTCTGAGGGCTGCGAGCCTCTCGGCAGGAGCCTCTGCTGCTGTAAACTGCAGGGAGGGGCTGCCTTTCCTGCAGCAGCAGGGAGAGCAGCTTAGTTCTTCCTTGCAGCTCTAAGCTACAGCTTCTGCTCTGGCCTTGGGTGTCTGTGTTACCTCC
>NW_022196915.1:42131140-42154109 GCF_008632895.1 Mastomys coucha
CCAGCTTTCCCTGCATCTGGCCTGGAACTCACTAAGTTGATCAGGCTGCTTCAAACATAGCTATCTGCCGCCCCAGCCTGAGTGCTAGGGTTACGGGCGTACATTACCATGCCCGGCCTCCTGCCATGCCTTGGCTTCTTCCTTCCAATCCTTGACCCTTTTTCTTTCAGATTTGGTCCAGTACTTCCAGGGCCAGGGGCCCCCACCCAAGTTCCAAGCAACCCTGCATTTTTGGGAGGGGAGTCCAGGCTCTAACCATACCCAAGAGAATCTTATCACAGTGCAGGTGAGTTCAGCCTTAGGACGGCGTTTGATGTTGATTTGTCTCAAATAACTCTCCCCGAGGGAAAGGGGCTGCAGGGTAATAACTGTCCCGGTAGTGCTCACTGAGACCTGCTCCTCACTCCCTCCTGTACAGATGGAGCAAGCCTTTGCCCGACACTTACTGGAGAAGATTCCAGAGGAGGAGAAAGCTGCCTTGTTCCTGGTACAGCACGCAGATCACTCACCTGCTGCTCTCGGACTCTAATTCTTGGGTCTCCATTAGACTGTGCTGTGTCTAGACTTGTTCTCCACACTCTTGGCCTGCCTTTGTGATGCTTCTTATCACGGTGGATTATCCAGCATGGCCAAAGAGAAAGTGCAAGGATAATTTTTATCCTTAAATTTTCATTTTGAGAGCCAGACTTGTGGGTGAATATTTGTAATCTCACCACTTGGGAGACAGGCCAAATGATTAATTATGAGTTCAAGGACAACCTGGGAGAGAGACTTTTATTTCCTTTTTTTTAAAGCTATATCCTCTTTCATCTCTAAGGAGCTGGAAAGTTCCAAAGAGTATGATCTCAGAGGGAATTTTGCTCTCTTCCCAATCCCTAACTCTAAGTCTAAGCACTTTATGTATTTTTTTTCCCCTCAGTCCTCACTAGACTGAAATAAAATTTAGCTGGGTGAGGTAGTATACACTTAGCACATGTGAGACAGAGGCAGGAAGATTGTTAGTTCAAATTCAAGGCCAGCCTTGGTGACACTGGCTCCAAAAACAAAATAAAAGAGAGACCAGGATGTGATTTGTTAGGAGAGGGTAGCAGGGGCTAGGGGAAATTGTAAAGATGGAGTCTAGGGTACCCAGTATCTGGGTTCTCTATCTCATGGTGTTTTGGATTCCTCTGCTTTCCTCTGCCCATAGGACTAGCCAGAATGCCATAGTCTCAAACACATGGTGATTCTTCTGTCCCAACCTCCTGAGTGCTGGGGTTCCGGGTGTACAATACCATGCCTGGCCGTACCACCATGCCTCTCTTTACTCTTCCAATCAACCCTCCCCGCCCCCCTCTTTTTCAGACTTGACCTGGTACTTCCAGGGTAAGGGGCCCCCAAACCAATTTTCAGGTAACCAAGATTGAATTGAAGTCAATCTCTAAGAGAGGCACTGTTGCCTATAGGCACACAGCACTATATAGCCTGGTGGTAAATGAGATTAGCTTCCATAGGCTCACATGCTGACTACTTGGTCCTCAGTGGAACCATTTGGGAATGATTAGGAGGTGTGGCGCTGTTGGATGAATTGTGTCATTGGCCATGGGCTTTGAGGTTTCTAAAGACCCTTACAATTCCTAGCTAACACACTCTCTTTGTGTCTCATGCTTGTAAACCCTCAACCCCAGTATGGTGCCTGCCTGCCTGCCTGCCTGCTGCTATGTTCTCTGCTGTGATGGTCATGGACCCTAAACCTTTAGAAATGTGAGCCCCAAATTAAATCTTGTCTTTTCTAAGTTGCTTTGGTCATGGTGTGTCTACTATAGCATTAAGAGAGCCGCCAACTTCATGTGGGAGAATCTTGGCTCCACAGCTTTTTGCTAGGGGCTTTAAGAATGTGCCGACCAAGGAATGATCCTTGGACTAGAAGTCTAAACCAGGAGGAGACACTGAAACTGTGGTCCAAACCTCCAGGACATAAGAGGGGAAGGAACTGGAGGGAAGAATTGCTGTTCTTCTTGTGTCTGCTGCTGCAAACATTGTGGGGACATGCTCCTTCTTGGTAGCCACTCATATGAGTGAAGGGTACTCCTAAATTGGATTCCTCTCTACTGAGCCCCAACAGAAGGCAGTCTGGCCTAGGCCAGGCATGGTGGTTCATGCCTATAATCCTAATACTTGGGAAGTGGAGGCGGGAGGATCAGAGTCAAGAGTTTGAGGCCTGCCTGGGCTACATGGGATCTTGTCTCTGTTTGCTTGTTTGTTTGTTTATTTGTTTGTTTAAGACAGGGTCTCACAGTATAGCCTAGGTAGTCCTGAACCTCACTGTAGACCAGGCTGACCTGGAACTCAGAACCTGCTTGCCTCTGACACCAAGTCAGCTTGACCCTGTCTTGAAACAAAAGGATAGCCATGTTCTGGCACCCTATTCACTGAAGCTTGAGTGCCTACTTGGTGTTTGTTTGTTTGGGGTTTTTGACAGGGTTTCTCTATGTAACTTTGGCTGTCTTGGAACTCGGATTTGTAGATGAGGCTGGCCTCCAACTAACAGAGATCTGCTTGTCTTTGCCTGCAGAGTGCTGAGATTAGAGGTGTTCATCACCAGCAGCCAATGCTTTTTATTGACTGACACTCTTGTTATTCCATTTAACTTTGTCACCAAATGGGGAAGCTTTTCCTTCACAAAGCCTCTTTAATACCTGTTATCATGACTTCCACCAGATCAGTTCCATGATCGCCTGACTGCTGCCACCTTCAGCATCCCTAGTCCTGCGCAGAACACCAGGTTTCCTCTCCTTGCAGGAGCAGAGCCTGCAGAGGCTCACCCACAGGATCGTGTCTAAATGCTTAAATCCTTACAGGGCTTTGCCAGTCTTCCAGGCGGCTTTGTATGTTTCTGCTGCCTTGGACTTCTCTTCTTCCTTCAGTCTGTTCTCTATCCCTCTGGAAAACTGAGAGCAAGCAAACTACTATATTACCAAAGACTGCTTTTGTGCCCTCTGCTTTTTACAATCCCTCTTGAACCCTCTTTGTATCTGTTCTAAAGTACATCTTGGTCTTCTGTTTTTCTCTTGTACCCTACATCTAAGCCAAAATGGGAAATATCATTGTTCTTTCAAATGAGACTTTGAGGGGCTGGGCATGGTGGTGCACACCTTTAATCCCAGCACTCAGGAGGCAGGGACAGGCAGATCTCTGAGTTCTAGACCAGCTTAAGGTACATTCAAAGTAAGACCCTGTCTCAAAAAAAAAAAAAAAAGAAAAAAAGAAAAGCCATAGATGGTAGCGAGTAAAGGCCTCTGCTGCTAATCTTGGAGATTTGAGAGTTTGATCCCTGGATCTATATGGCAAGAGAGAACCAACTCCCATAATTCATCCTCAGACTTCTGCACATGCCCCTTGGTCCATCTACACCCCTGCAATACACAGAAAATAAATAAAAACATAAACGTGTGCATGTGTGTGTGAGATCTGATTCCTGTGAAAAGACAACATGCTGTATGTTGCAATGAGAACAGAAGCTTACATTAAAATGTCAGTCTGGTGCTGGAGAAACAGCTTGGTGGTTAAGAGCCCTGTCTGCTCTTCCAGAGGTCCTGAGTTCAATTCCCAGCAACCTCGCTCACAATCATGTATACTGGGATCTGATGTCCTCTTCTAGTATGCAGGTCCACATGCAGATAGAGCACCCATACATAAAATAAATAAATCTAAAACAAAATTGTCAGCCTGGAGCACTGAGAAGGATGAAGAACAGGGCCTGTAACTGGATGTGTGACAACTAAGCTAAAGGCTCTGGGCTAGTGACCGCAGGACAGCTGCTCCTCCCCAAAGCCCTTGAGGACTATGTGTAAGGCACTTCTAAGGCAGCTAATTCTGACATCCATAATAGCAAAGAAGTTAGATTCCATCCATCAAGCTTCTACCCAGGAGACCACCTTAGACTACTTCAAAGACAAGGAGCTAAGTACTGGTAACCAAGAAAGACTGGAGCTGTTAGCTTTGTGACTGTGATAGAGGTAACACCATGGCAAATGTACAAGCTGGTCCTGTAAATGTGAGAACAGAGTACTCAGTATAGTTTAACAGCACTTGAGACACAAGAATGGAGGGTGATACCGCTGGCCAAGTGACAAACGGCAACAGACAGTCGAGATCAGCAGGGAACCAAGTACAAGTCAGAGATGGAGAGAGGGGCCCCAATGACTCCTACCTGCGTGGACAACCCAGTATTATCTCCCTGATTGGGCCAAGCAGACAAGCATTCTCCATTGGCCACCCCACTAATGTCTATCCCTGAGAGCTAACCACTCTCAAGCAATTACCTCACCTTTCATCCAGTTTCTGTTTCAGCCCTATAAAAATCCTAGACAAGGAGCTGGAGAAATGGCTCAGTGGTTAAAAGACCTCTTCCAGAGGTCATGAGTTCAAATTCCAGCAACCACTTGGTGACTCACAACCATCTGTAATGAGATCTGATGCCCTCTTCTGGTATCTCTAAAGAGAACTACAGTGTACTTATATGTAATAAATAAATAAATCTTTAAAAAAAATCCTAGACAATGAAATTCAGTGGCTTTTTCTTCCCTTAGAATCCCTACCCACTCTTGGGAGTCTCTCATTTTTCCTTAATTTCTCTTTTTGTTTTTAATTTTATTATGTGTATGGGAGTTTTTGCCTGTATGTGTCTGTGTACGACGTGAGTGCCCGGGGCCCGTGGAGTCAAAAAGAGGACATCAGATCACTTAGAACTGGAATTACAGATGGTTGTGAGCTGCCATGGGGTTCTCCAGAAGAGCAGCTGTGCTCTTAGCCTCCGAGACATCTCTCTATCCCTGCTTTTCTGTAACTATAATAAAGCTTGCCTCTGCTTTGCATTCTTCCACAAGAGTCTGCCACTGTCTCAGCTTGACCTTTGAAGATCTTTGAGTATCTGACACCTTAGGAGCTTGAGCCAAGAATAACTAGGCCAAGAAAGATCCTGTTGGTCTCAAAACTCTTCATCAGTTCCACTATTAGCACATTGAAGCCATCATTATCTCAGATCTCCTCTCTCTGGTTCTTTTCCAGTTGTCTCTCTCCTCACCCTTGCCTGCCCTCACTCAGTCTGCTCTCAGCACAGTGCAGAGGCCCCTCTTAACCCTCCTCTGCTCATTTCGCTTCTGTGTTCAAAGTCCAGCTTGGCTCCCAGGTCCTTCAAGCTAACAGCCAAGATCCTGAAAACGACCCCCCAACGTTATCCAGTCCCCAGCCTCTTTCCTATTCAACTCCACCCTTTGCCCTTCTTGCCCATACTGCTTGGCTCCAGGCTCCTAGAACCCACTAAACATTGCTACCTCAGAATTTCATTTGTTTGTCCTTTTGCCTATAATACTGTTCCTTGCTGGCTGGAGGTGCATGCCTTTAATCCCAACACTGGAAGTAGAGGCAGGATCTCTGTGAGTTCAAGGCCAGCCTGGTCTGCCGATTGAATTTCAGGCCAGCCAGGAATTCACTACATAAAGAAACATTGTCTCAAAAAAACTAAATAATGATAATATAACCTTCCTGCAGGTGATCACATGACCTGTCCCTTCTTTTCAAAGTCCTACCTCTTTAGAGTTCCCCTGAATATCCTACATTAAGTCACCCACATCTTCTCATGGTCCTTCTCCTGTTCCCTATTGAACCTTATTTTGTTCTTTTTAATTTCTATTATTTTTAAATTTTTTAAACTTGTGTATATACAGGTGTATGTATGTGGGGGTGGGGTGTCTGTGTGCTGATATGAGCATAGGCCACAGGAGTTGGGTCCCCCTTGAGCTGGAGTTCCAGATGGTTGATGGCTATGAGCTGCCTGATGTGGATACTAAGAATCAAACTTGGATTCTCCAGAAGAATCTATGTGGGTTTTGGTGGTGGTGTTTTTTGTTTTTGTTTTTGTTTTTCGAGACAGGGTTTCTCTGTGTATCCCTGGCTGTCCTGGAACTTATTCTGTAGATCAGGCTGGCCTTGAACTCAGAAATCTGCCTGCCTCTGTCTCCCGTGTGCCACCACTGCCAGGATGCATTTTGTTATTTAAAGACTTATTTATTTTATGCATGTGAGTACACTGTCAATGTCTTCAGACACACTAGAAGAGGGCATCAGATCCCATTACAGATGGTTGTGAGCCACCATGTGGTTGCTGGGAATTGAACTCAGAACCTCTGGAAGAGCAGGCCCTCTTAACCGCTGAGCCATCTCTCCACACACACTAGGTTAAAACTGAACAGTGCTGCCATTTCACACACTTGGATTTACTTTTCTCTCCTCCCTATCCCCTGAGAAGAGGGAATGGAGTGTCCCTTATATATCCCCAGTGGCTTAGAGGCACATTGTAAGCGCTCGGTTGAACTGAATGGATGACGGCCAGATTACTCTACGGTATGGAGCACCTTGTACCTTTTGATCAGGGACAACACTTTTTATCTCGGGGCAACAAACTGACATAGTGACACTTGTAGCCACCAAAAGTTCAGTGATTGAAAATAACTTCCATGTGTAGAAACCAAGCACAGTAAAATAGAGCCTGAGAACACTAGAATCCAAGACAGCAGACGTCCGAGACACAGTGTGGGTTCTGCTTTCCCTACCTGTCAGGCGGGATGGGGCTTGGGAGTCAGGTGGTAGCCCGTATATCTGATCGAAGTGCTTGACAGAGGCAGGCAGATCTCTGTGAGTTCGAGGCCAGCCTGGTCTACAGAGCAAGTTTGAAGAAAGCCGGGGCTACACAGAAAAACTCTGTCTCCAAAACAAAACAAAAGAAAAAAGAAAAAGAAAAAAGAAAGAGAGGAAAAAGAAAAGAGGGCTGGCGAGATGGCTCAGCGGGTAAGAGCACTGACTGCTCTTCCGAAGGTCCTGAGTTCAGATCCCAGCAACCACATGGTGGCTCAAAACCACCTGTAATGAGATCTGACGCCCTCTTCTGGTGTGTCTGAAGTCAGCTATAGTGTACTTATTTATAATAATAAATAAATCTTTGGACCAGAGAAAGCAGGGACTAAGCGAACAGTGCCAACCAGAGCAAGCACAGGACCTAAAAATTCAATTACCAACAACCACATGAAGGCTCACAACCATCTGTACAGCTACAGTGTACTCACATACATAAAATATATAAATTAAAAAAAAAAGGTAGGCCTTAAGCCAGGTTCCTCAATCCCTGTGGTGTTATGTTTAAGTATGTGTGTGTGTGTGTGTGTGTTTTGTGTACCACATTCATGCAAGATTCTGAGGAATTCAGAAAAGAGCATCAGATTCTCACCAACTAGAGTTACAGATGGTGGTAAGAAGCCTTGGAGAAAGCAAATCTGGATCCTCTGCAAAGGAATGGGTGCTCCTAACAACTGAGTCATCTCTCTGCCTGTGTTTTGGTTTTGTTTCTTTGAGACAGGGTTTCACTATGCAGCTTTGGCTGTCCTGGAACTAACTTTGTAGACAAGGCTGAACTTGAACCAACTCACAGAGATCTATCTGCCTCCCTACTGCTGGGATTAAAGAGCATGCCACATTCTGCTTGCTGTATTTATTGATTGATTGATTGACTGATTGATTGATTGATTGATTGAGACAAGGGCTCAACTAGCCCAAGCTGAAATCACTATACAGCCCAGGCTGGCCCTGAACTCTTGACAATCCTCCTGCCTCAGGCTCTCTGTCAGTGCTGGGATTATATGTATGAGTCATTATACTCAGCCCCTCAATCACTTCTGGCTATGGCCATGTATGTTGTAAATATAGGGCAACTGAATGTGACAAACACTGTACTTAACTTAGCTAGAAGCCAGACATACTGGAAAAATTCCACCCTCCTCTCAAGAGCTCCAGATGGAAGGGATAAAGGTCAGCTCAATTGCCACAGAACTAAGTCTTAACATCAGAGCCTAAGTGACGTGTGGTAGTGCACTCAAGAGGCAGAAGCCAGTAAATCTCTAAATTCAGGGCCAACCTGGTCTACAGAGCAAGTTCTAGGACATCCAGGGCTACGCAGAGTAACCTTGTCTCAAAAAAAACAAACGTAAAAAAACAAAAAATGAAAGAAAGGAAAAAAATCAAGAGAAAAAGAATCTGTACTTTCTTTGAAGTCTTAGGTTTTTGAGCTAGGCCTCAGGATGGCCCAGGCTATTGTGGAGCTATGACAAGAAGACGGTTGTCCTCTGTCTCCTGTCCTTCCTCCCAAGCACTGAGATTACAGGGGCACACACACCTTTATTTCCTTTATTTTTTGTTTTGTTCCTGGTTTGATTTTGAAACGGTCTCACCATACAGTTCTGGCCAGCCTGAAACTCACAGTGTAGACCATCATGACCTCAGACTCACAGGATTTGTGGGACTCTGCCTTCAGAGTGCTTGGATCAAAGGCTGGTTTTTTGTTTTTGTTTTTGTTTTTTTCTCCCTTTCTAGAAATACTGAGCCAAGCCCATGGCCTTGTGTATATATACACATACCAGTCAGGCTTTCTTTCTTTCTTTTTTTTTTTGGTTTTTCAAGACAGGGTTTCTCTGTGTAGCCCTGGGTGTCCTGAACTCACTCTGTAGACCAGGCTGGCCTTGAACTGAGAAATCTGCCTGCCTCTTCTTTCTTTCTTTTTTTTTTAAAGATTTATTTATTTATTATATGTAAGTACACAGTAGCTGTTTTCAGACACACCAGAAGAGGGCATCAGATATCATTACAGATGGCTGTGAGCTACCATGTGGTTGCTGGGATTTGAACTCAGGACCTTCAGAAGAGCATTAGTGCTCTTAACCACTGAGCCATCTCTCCAGCCCCACCAGTCAGGCTTTCTACTACTGAGCTACATTTTCATATATCCAGCCCGATTTTTACTTTCTTTTTTATTTATTTAGTTTTTATTTTGGAGACAGGATTTATTTCACTCTCTCCCTCTAACTGGACTGTAGACAAGGCCAGTCTCAAACTCCAAGAGGTCCTCCTGTTACTGAGATAAGTGTTACACCCAGTTCACAAGACCCCCAAGAGACCACCAGAAACCCCAGCAGAAACCCCAGCTTGAACTTGGGCTACAAACCTTCCTGATGGAACAGGAAGGAGAGCAGCCCCAGCTCTAGATGAAGGGAGTTTATAAAGAAAAACAAACCACGAGCGGGTTTTTGTAAGCCTTGGCATTACATGAGAGGGCAAAGGAATGTTGGTCCCTTTCCCAGAGCCCAAGGCTGGGGGCTATATCACTTCAAGGACAGCAGACAGTAGCTTTTTTTCAAGGACAGCAGCTTAAAATAGAGTTTATTCTGCTACCTTAGTTCCTTCAAAAGGTACAAGGAAGGCACACCATTCTTGGCCTCTGTTTTTGCTTTTTGTTTAGAGCTAGTGTCTACATTGCCTAGCCAGGCTTTGAACTTGCCTCCCTTCCAAGTAGCAGCTGACTATAGAAGTTTGTAGTTACAGCTCCCTTGGCTGTTTTCTTTCTTGTTGAATAAAAGGCCACCTCACACTGTTTCTTGCACTTAGCACAGCACAGACCCTTCTTGGGCACAAAATCGGGTTGCTAAGGACAGGTCCTATGCTCAGGCAAGGTACATCTCTGTATCATAAGCAGCACCAAGGCACCTGCCCTTTACATGACCCCAGTTCCTAAAAGAGACTTTGCTTGCTGTTGCTAGGAAGAGACTGGATTTTCCTCTCCGTTTATTGGTCAGCCTTGCACCGTGGAAGTCCTTGTTACTACCCGAGAGAACGAGAGCCCATTGGCCAGGACACCTCACAATGCCCTGGTAGCGCTCAGAATTCTTGTGATTGGCTGACGACTATTCTCCAAGAGCCTATGGCCTGGAACTGAGTTTTGCTGCCTGGCACCAGGAGTCTGAGAGCTCCTTCTGACGCGGCTCCCCATTGGCTGTTGTGGTGCAAAGCCTTGGAGAGTGTGCACCTAGTCCCGCTGGAGGGCGATCGGACCAAGACGACGACGAAGACGACGACGACGACGACGACGACGAAGACTGCGGTGGCAGCGGCGAGCTTGAGGAACGGACAAGGAGAGGACTCAGTCTTCCCTGAGGCTCTGTTCTGTGTCTCTGCCCGGGTTTCTCTTGGGGCTTTGCGTCTCTGCCTGGGCAGAATCCTGAAGGTAAGTTTCACATAGGCTCTGTTCTGTGTCTCTGCCCGGGTTTCTCTTGGGGCTTTGCGTCTCTGCCTGGGCAGAATCCTGAAGGTAATTTTCACATACGTGCGCGATGTGAAGACCTTCTTAGGGATGCCTGAATGAGGGGTGCCTAGCTCCTGTGTCTCTAGTTATCTTCTAATTCAATTCCAATAGTCGGTCTTCTAACTAATTGAGTTTTTTGCATCCACATCTACCACACTCCCTGTCCAAATTCCTACTCTTCAATGGTGCTGGAAATCTCGTGTTCTCAAGAATTAGGATTGAGATCCAAACGGGATTGGTGCAGAGCGTGAACCACAGAGCAAAAAATGTTCTACTATCCTAACGTGCTTCAGCGCCACACAGGCTGCTTCGCCACTATCTGGTGAGCACAGGGCTGATGGTTATGCCAGGAGCCGAGCAGTGGGACCTCACTTTGACAAGCCGTACCTGTCCCCACCCTCCAGGCTGGCAGCAACCCGAGGCAGCCGTTTGGTGAAGCGTGAATACCTAAAAGTGAACGTGGTAAAGACCTGGTAAGATCCAGAAAAGAGGGAGGGATTGCTGGTTTGGGGCTACTTTGAATGTTGAATTGATCAGGGCTTCTTGTTCTCCCAGCGAGGAAATCCTCAATTATGTGCTGGTAAGAGTGCAACCTCCGACGCCTGGGCTGCCCCGCCCCCGCTTCTCCCTCTATCTCTCCGCCCAGCTTCAGATTGGTGTGATAAGGGTCTACTTTCAACAGTGCCAGTACCTTGTGGGTAAGGCTAGACTCCAGAGGTGGGCTAGAGCTGAAGAAGCCATGGCTAGGTTGTTTATTTTACTGTTCTCATCCACAGAAGACATCCAGCATATCCTGGAGCATCTACACCGAGCCCAGCTGCGGATTCGCATTGATATGGAGGAGGCTGACTTGTGAGGCCCTGAACTGAGGCCATCCATACCAAGCTGCTTGGCCTCAGCCTTGTTTTGTTTTGTTTTAAACATTTGCCTGGGCATGCATGCATTGTGGGGGGAGGTGGGGGGGGCAGAGAGAGTGTGTTATATGCAAAGTGGGCTCTCTTCCTTGTTAGTTCAAATTCAGGGATGAAATTAGGGACTGTGGGTTTGGTGGCAGCGCCTTTACAAGCTGAGCCATCCCACGCACTCTTAGCCTCTGTTCTTTACATCCCTTGTTCTCTCCCAGACCTAGCTTGCTTCTTCCCAATTGCCTGGCCATGATGGAGACGCTGGAAGATGCCCCAGAGCCCTTTTTTGGGACGATGTCTGTGGATCCTAGACTTCCAAGTCCTTTTGATATTCCTCAGGTAGGGTTCACTCCCCTAGAACCCCTCTGAAGTCACGAGACAACAGCAGACAACAGCAGACAACAGCGTAGGAGTTCCTTGGTGTCCTGTCCCTGTCAATCTGAAGCTGAGATTGAGGAATGGGATACAGCCTCGGGTTTCCGTAACAGGCCATGGAGCAAGGGGATTGCTGGGTGCAAGCAAGCAGAACCCCAGGTCTTGCTTATTTAGGGACAACCTGATAGAATGGTTTCCCTACGAGAAGCACCCTTCCCCACCTCCACCGTTCGCACCACTGAGACCCCTCTCTCAGGCTTCACCTGGGGATATTGGGTTTTCTTCCCTGTCTTCTCCCATCTCCCAAATGCCAGCTCATTGCACATGTCCCAAAGGTGCCACATGTACTTTTTTGCGTGTGAAAATGAGCGCCCCAACGGTGTAAAAGTGGCCATTCATTCTCTGCTAGTCAGCTCCTACTTGTCCTTCCAGACTTAGCTCAAATGCCACCCTGTTCCATGAAATCATTATCCCTCTTGAAGCCAAAAGCAAATGACGCTTAGAATCTGAACACTTTACTAACCCTTTTTTTCATTGATCTATTGGAATTGTACACAAATTTGTTCCCACCAACACTCTTTGTCTCCGTCCATGACAACACAAATTGTCAGGGCTAATTTGAAAGTGAGCTTAGGTCAGGGGCAGGAAGGACACTAGGTGGTGGTGGCCTCTGATGTACTGTTGTCAAATGGCACAAACATTTGGTTTAGGGCTGAAGAGGTAGCCCACGGGTAGAGTATTTGCTTAACATGCACAAGGCCCTAGATTTGATTCCCAGTTCTAAAGGAAAACACATATACACTCACATACACACAGACATACCACACATGTACACACTCACACTGGATGTGGTAATGTAAGCTAAAATAAGAATCTCAAGAGTCTCAAGGAGGGCTGGAGAGATGGCTCAGTAGTTAAGAACACTGGCTGCTGTTCCAGAAGTCCTGAGTTCAATTCCCAGCAACCACATGGTGACTTACATGCAGATAGAGCACTCATATACATAAAATAAATAAATAAACTCACTTCTGACCTCCAAGGATCCATACAAACATACATAAATAAAATATTTTAAAACAACTCTTTAGGCCAACCTGGGCTACACAATAAGACCTGTCTGAAAAACAAATAAATAAATAAAAAAGCTAAAATTAAAGATAAAAAAATTAGAGGTATTGCCAGATTGGTATCCAGTGTGCACTGAATGTTTGAAAAAAAAATAGACTGCCAGATCATTGTTCAGTGTGCACTGAATGTTTGAAAAACAAAAAAAAAGAGAGACTGCCAGATCAGTGTCCGGTGTGCACTGAATGTTTGAAGAGAAGACACAGAGGACTGAAGCTGAGGCCTATCTTTTGTTCCCAACTTTTTCCCAAAGATCCGACACCTTTTAGAGGCTGCAACCCCGGAGAAAATTCGTAAAGAGACCCTTCCTGAAGCCACTCCAGAGCCCGGGAAGCCTGGTTAGCAGAGAGAACCTGGCTGTAAAAAGGCGCAGAATCCCCAAGGGCTGAAAAATACCACTTGGAAAAAAGCCAGGCCCAGTTGGGCCCAGTGATCCACAGCTGTAATCCCATTTCCTTGAGAAGCTGAGGTGGGAAAACTGCAAGTACAATACATGCCCGGCTTAAATACTGATTTCAAAGCTAGCTAAGACTGGTTAAGTAAATCATTTCAACATTTACTTAAAAAAAAAAAAAAAGTCCCAAGTGAACACCACTAATCCCAGGACTCAGAAGGTGGAGGCAGAGCCAGGCATGGTGATGACAAATTTAGTCCCAGCACTGGGGAGGCAGAGGCAGCTTTATCAGTTTGGGGCCAGCCTGGTCTACAGAATGAGTTCCAAGATAGCCAGGACTATATAGTGAGACCCTGTCTCAAAAACAAATAAAAAAGAAAAGTACTTGGAGTATTTGCTGGTAACTTGCCTGGGCCTGGCTCTTGGTTTCCAAAGTCTATATTTTCACCCCAACAACAGAAAGAGCAGTAGGCTTGGTATGACTTTCCTACCCTTCCAGACAGGACCTTGGCTACCGTACAGTCCCCTGAGGTCATCACCTTACAGGAGGCAGAGCCCATCCGCATGCTGCGGATTGAGGTGAGTTTCCCCTCAGTCTCGGGGTTCCATCCAGTCTCATTGTAACCCTGTGCTTCTGCCTCCTTTCCATTTCCCCACTCTGTCCCTGTATGCCCAAGGGGCTTCCTTAGGCTCAGACTCCAAAAAATCTACTCTTTTCCTCTCCCCATAGGGAGAGCAGGATCTCCCAGAAATTAGTCGAGGAGACTTAGACCTGCTGATTGCAGAGCAAGATGACGCCATCTTGCTAGAGGAACGTCAGAGGGGCAGGCTTCTCCGGCGGCCGAGGGCTTCACCACCACTGGACGGTCAGATCCCTAGACAGCCAACCTGGAATGGACAGTGTCCTGTCCTTCTGTCTCCTGATTGTTCTGATCCCCTCTCTGCAGAATCCAAGGAAGAACCCCGGGCCCTGGAAGGTGATGGTTTGGGGTTGGTCTCCCAACTCTCCCCTCCAGCTCCTGCACAGTAAGAGCAGAAATCCCAGGACCAGGTAAGGAGGGGTCATTGCTGGGAAGAATTTCCTGATGTGCCTATTTCCTCTCAGGGTTGAAGGGATAAGAGAACCACTGCCAGGCCAGGTCTTCCCTCCTGAGGTACAGAAGATGACAGGCTGGGAGCCTGGGACCCTACTCACTGGTAAGTGTTCATCACTGGGTCCTTAGAGAACACTTACACAGTAGCAGAGACAAAAAAAAATCCTGTACCTCCACCTTTTGAGGGAGACACTGGGTGGCTTCTTATGCTGGTAGCTGTAACAATGAAGGCTAGTCTAGTGTGGAGCGTGGATCTGTAGCCCCATCACTCCAGAAGCTGGGATTCAGGCAGGACTGCCATAAACTCAAACCAGCTTGGGCTATAGTGCCAGACCTTGTCTTTAAAAAAAAAAAAATAGTGAGAGGACTTATGGGTATTGTTGCAGAGGTGACCCCACCTCAGGAGCTGCGTCTGCCTGCCCCACCGAGTACAGAGGTGAGTAGCTTCTTCCCCAAGCTGCCTCCTTTTTACTTTCCCCTCCTACATCCTTGTCCTTAAGCCCAGGACCGTGACTAGTGTACAGTGAGGATTTTGCTTCTATCAGTAAAAGCTATCCCTTCCCATACCTCATGGTGAGGCCTCACTTCCCAGCACGTGTGAGCTTGCGTAAGGACCTTACCCAAGCTTCTTCCCTAGACAACTGAGAAGAGGTGGAGTGGGGTCTACAGGTAGTCTACTGGGAAGGGGAGAACAGCCTGACTCTCGCCTCCCTTCCCTCTCCAGAAGAGGCTCCCGGCTCTTCGGAGGCCACTTCCCCGCCCCCGCCGCCGGCGCCGGTTATTATTCTGGGACAAGGAGACCCAGATCTCCCGGGAGAAGTTTGAGGAACAACTGCAGACCGGGGCTCACTGTTGGGAGTATGTGAGTGCAGCCCAGGTCTCCCTAGAGAATGGAGGACTGCAGGTCTGGCAGGACTTCCGAACTAAGAACAATGGGAATCTGGAAAAAAAAAAAAAAAGGCCCTATTTCCTAGAAGTGAGGGTGTGAGGGACTGCATATACAGATAGCAGGTTATCACCTACCCCTTTAGCCTCAAGCACTATGGGGCAGGTCTTGAGCCTGAACACAGGGGCAGGGGCCCTGGGAACAATGCATAGCAAAGGAGGGGCAGGAAGAAGGGGCTCCCTCATAAAAGAGCCACTGGCCTTCCACCATCTTGCAGCCAGTGGTCCAGCCTCCCAAGAGGATGTTCACGAACCCAGCGGAGCTCTTCGGAACCCCAACTCTCTGTAAGAATGGTGAAAACTGGAGCAGGTGGGAGCTTTAGAACTTGGAATCTTCAGTCTCATGATCGAAACCCATTTCCTCTGTTGTCAGCTGGCTGGTTACCCCCAGAACTACTAGCTTTATGGACACACTGTGCCCAGGTCTCCCCAAGAATGCTCAGACGAAGACCACAACTGGAGACTGAAGAGACAGTTGAGGAGGAGAGAGCGGCAGACAAGGAAGCAAGGAGAAAGACTGAAGCTCTGAGCGAGATTGAGGTAACGTCGGTTACCTCTAGTGCCCCCTTCAGCCCCCGTGAGCTCTGACTTCCTCCTCGTGTGCACCACCGCTTGCTCACCAGACTGAGACCCCCGACACTGTGTGCTTGGACCTCAGCTCTTGCTCTCCCACCTGCAGGTTCTGAGGGAGGCCCAGGAGCCCAGTGGTCCCCTCATGCTGTCTTCAGGTAAGCACTTGTACAGGAGGGGAGGATGGAGACTGTCCTAAGCAGTCTCAGGAAGCTAGCACCCTGGCTGCTGAGGCCACGTCAACAGTGAGGAAGCAGGCGGAATGATAAAGCATAGATTTGAATCTCCAGCATTCCCACTTTGTACAAGTCTAAACTAGGCTCCATAATATGAGGGGTGTTTTGTAGTCCTGGAGACTGAACACTGGGCCTTGTCATGTCAGGCAAATGCCTCACCCCTGAACTACACCCCTAGCAGGGCTACAAGGTCTCAATTCCTCAGAGCCAAGCAGGCTCTCTCAGTGCTCTCTCCCTCTACAGAGCTCTCCCTAGAAGCAGTGGAAGAGGAAAAGTCTCGTACTAGCCTCATCCCCCCAGAAGAACGGTGGTAAGCATCCTAGTGGTGCAAGCTCACAGCCTAGTGGCCCTGCCTTTGTCACTGTCATGACTACCTGCCCCCCTCCCTGATCCCTTTGGTTTCCTAGGGCCTGGACTGAGGAGAGGCAGCCAGAGCCCCCTGCACTGCCCATGCTGCCTGAACTTCCTGAAGTGCCCATGGAGATGCCCCCAGGGCCGGAACTACTCTCTTCGGAAGCTGTGCTCAGGTATCAAGGAGGGCTCCCTCCAGGGGTCAGACTAGCCCATTACCCCAGCTGATGATTCTCCATCCCTGCAGGGCAGTGGCCCTGGAACTACAAGCCAATAGGGAGCCTGACTTCAGCAGCCTGGTGCCCCCTCTCAGCCCCCGAAAGTTGGCTTCTCGGGTCTTCTATCTGCTCTTGGGTGAGTGTAGGTACAAGAAAGCGGGGACAGGCAGGCCAGAGACTGCTAGGGCACACTATAGGTACTGTAGTGACCTGCCTTCTTTTCTGACCAGTGCTGTCCACTCAGAAGATCCTTCTTGTGGAACAACGGAAGCCATATGGGCGCCTCCTAATTCATCCTGGACCCAAATTCCTCTGAGCAAGTTCATTAAACCATATTCTGCCTCACTGGACTTCGCCTGCCTTATTTATTTATTCATTCATTTATTATTTATTTATTTATTTTGAGACAGGGTTTCTCTGTGTAGCCCTTATTTATTTGTTTGTTTGTTTGTTTATTTATTTTGAGACAGGGTTTCTCTGTGTAGCCCTGGCTGTCCTGAAACTCATTCTGTAGACCAGGCTGTCCTCGAACTCGGAAATCTGCCTGCCTCTGCCTCCCATGTGCTGGGATTAAAGGCGTACACCACCACTGCTGGGCTTTATTTTTAATGTTAAAGTATGTGCATGTGCTGGCCAGATGTGCAAGTGAGTGAGGGAATTAAACCTCTGGAGTTCAAGGCAGTCTGAGTCATCCATCCAGTGTGGGTAGACTGCACTCCCTCTTCTGTAAGAACAGTATGGCCTCTTGAGCGCAGCCCCACCCCAGCCCCTTCCTTCCCTGTCTCAGTTCTAAACACATACCTCTAGCCTTTGTGCAGAGAACTAGTGTCCAGGCAGAAGGCAAGCCACCTTTATTATAGTATGATGTCACAGCTCTGTTTGTAATAGAGTCTTTGGTAAGGTGAATTGGACCAGGGCTGACTGATAGTCTTCAGGCCCCTGGCCCAGCTGTAGCCCACAGTCTTAAGTGAGGCCCAACATGGCCTGAAGTTCCTGAGCTTTATCATCTGGCAGAGAGCCCAAGGCTGTGTGGAACCTGTCAGTGTGCTGCTTGGCCAGGAACGTCAGGAGCAGCAGGAGTGCCTCCTTGGTGTCTGGGTAGAGCAGAGAGAGGGCCTGATGAAGGACCTGGTTCCTATGTCCAACTGCCCCAGGCTCTTTGAGCCCCCCTGCTTGCCCCCACTCTCCCTTGCCCTTAGCTACAACTGTCAGCCTCACCTGGCGGGATCCTGTTGTCTGGCAGGATCAGGCTGCAAATGCGCAAGAGATCTGAAGCCACATCCACAACCTATGGAAAAGGACTGGTCAATTGAGGCAGTGACAGCGGGGCTGAGAGCAGGTGGTTGAAACCAAGCCTGTGGTTGTCTGAACTGAGACCCAATACAACCGAATAAAAAAACATGGGAACAACCTCTTTTTAGAGGTTAAGATGTGTAACCAAAGATGTCAGCTTCAAGAGCAAGTAAAACCCAAAATCCAAATACTTCCCCAACACACACAAAAAAACTTAAGACAAAAGGCAACATGAGAGCCCCTGGGCACACAGGCCCCAACCAAGGCAAGTGGAATGTGCAAGACCAAAAGCAGAGGAATCTATGATGGGTGGTGCGCAGTATCCAGAGCTCCCTAGGGAATGGTTTTCCTATCCCTGACCTAGGAAATCAGCTAGGAAAGTTGTGACTACTGGCTTAGCCCGAGAGAAGAACCAGAGAAGCCTCAGAAAAACATATCATCAGACTTTATGCCAACTCTTGTGGACAAAAAGGAATAAAAGAAGCTGAGGATGTAGCTCAGTCAGTAGAAGTGCTTGCCTAGCAGGCATGAAGCTGGGGTTTGATCCCTAGCACTGTTAAAGTTATAAATAGTAACAAGTGCCTGCAATCCCAGCACTCAGCGGGTAGAAAGAGGGGACTGGAGGACTGAGAGGACTGAAGGGTCAAGGCCATCCTCAGCTATGTAAGAAGCTGGGCCAGTCAGGGATGCAGGAGACCCTGTCTCAAGAAGAAGGAAAAATGAAAAACAAGAGTAAAGAGCATCAGCTGGGCAGTGGTGGCACACACCTTTAATCCCAGCATTGGGGAGGCAGAGACAGGCAGATCTCTGAGTTCGAGGCCAGCCTGACTTGTAGAGTGAGTTCCAAAAATTAACCTGAAATTCACCATGCATCAATTACAAGTAATATCTCCTCTGCCTGTCCCTTAAACTGGGGCCTAATATTCCCTTGGCTCTTAGCTCCAGCAGTAGGGTTACCTGTTCAGGGTTGTTCTGGTGCAGGAAACTAAAGAGGTGGCCTATAGTGATCCACTCCTCCATGTCTTCCTTCAGGGGCAGGGCATGTAGCAGGGTAGCCAGCACCTAGATACACAGGAGTCTCAGACCCACATGTCCTGTCCCCTTTACCATCCTTGGCCTCCACCCTTGCCTGATGCCACACCCTTTACCTGGGGCTCTGTTTTTCCTGCTGGACTGGCCATCAGCAGACGGGCAAGAGCCCCACAGATGTTATCACGGACGCGATCATGTCGCTCCCTTGCCAGGAGGGGCAAAAGGAGGCCCAGTAGCTTAGGGAAGTGACTGGTCCACAGTTAAGGAATACATATACACATTGGTAGACTTCACCCTGCAGCAGCACCTCACCAAATTCCAGGGCTCACTTCCAACCCCATTTTCCCTCCTGCAAGCATAGGATACTCCCGAGCAGGGCAGCCCCCATGCTCTGCAAGTACGCCCAGCCCAAAGATGGCATTGCTCCGCACCTCAGGGTCTGCTTCCCGGGCATTGTTTAACAGCACAGGGAATAGCCGAGACACAAACTGGGCCGAGGCAGTACCTAGACCCTGAATGGACTCTGCCAGGGTTCCCACTGCAAAGGACTTCTCTGCCACTGTACAGCTCTGTTTCTATAGGGAGGTTGGAGGAGTACAAATTGGCATGGCGGCAGAGATGGGAAGGTGCAGGCAGTGCATGCAGACATAGGTGGACCACAATGCCAGGCTAGAGAGCACTCACCGTCTTACACAGCAATAATGGCAAGAAAGTGGCAAAGAAAGGGGCGAAGGCATGTCCTCCAGCTGCGGCTGCCAGGACAGGGATGGCCTCTCCAGCATGCTCTAGTAACATGGCATCATACTCTGCCTGTGGAGCCAGGTGAGGGGCTAGAGCACTTGGCCAGCTGCACTGGGCCAGCTGTGGGATCATACACCTCCCAACCCTGCTCTGCCACTGGCTGGAGAGCCTTCTGGGGCTGCCAACCCTTGCTTCACAGACTGAGCTGTTTCCAGGTTGGCTTTTTTATAACCCTCATTTATTACTCCCAGTCCTGCCCAGCCTCAGTGCCTGCCTCTGAACTCCCACTGCCCTTCTCGGATGAGGGTGGCACTCTGGAAACCACCAGCTTCTCTTAGCAGCCCTAGCTCCTGCAGGCTCAGCTCAGTGCACTATCCACTGCTGGCCCTACAGGGCCTACCTAAATGGTCTAGGTCACTCTTATCTTTAGCTCTCACCTGGTCATCATCCTCGTCGTCATCCTCCTCAGCGTCCTGACAAGCTGTCTGTGGAAGACGTGTTCAGCTGAGCTTGGGCTCCCCTGCCTTCTCCCTCCCACAGTGGTGGTGAGGTGGGCAATCAAGTCTTCTGGGGCCCGGCACCTCTTCCCACAGCCGCCCTTCCCCTCCCCCCTGCTCACCTTCTTCTGCAGCACAGCCTTGAGCATGCTGCAGAGCTCACTGAGACGCCCAGGAGGCTGCAGTGCCAGATTGCCACAGGTGCGCAGCACCCCTGTCAGGGCCTCCAGCACGGCCATCACCACTGGGCGTTCCCTTTCTACTTTCACGGCCTGCATGTAAGATGGTATCACTCGAGCCAGGGAGGACTGCAGAGCTGGAGACACAATTGGTGGGAGCCTTGGTCAGGCCCTGCCACTCTCCAGGGCTTCCAGCCTGCTAGCGCCTCCTCCTCACCAGCATTGTTGGGATCTGAGGGGCTTCTCTGAGAGGCCTTATGCAGTGCACAGCAGAACTGTCCCAGAGCTTCATAAGCTGATTTCCGCACATTCATATGAGGGCACTGGAACGAAGAGGACAGGTGTATGCCTGGCATGTGCAAAGTGAAGCCAACCCTACCTGGAACGTGAGGATGTCACTAACTTACCTCCAGCAGTTTGTATACTTCATCAAAGGTGGCGTCCATGAATGGAAGGAAGGCCACACTATGGAAAGACACACGGCAGTGAGGGAAGGGATCTAGGTGTGGTTCCCAGCACCATGGAAGGGCTGCTGCTCACCTGGTGTTCATCGCAATCTCCCCCAGGGCAGTGCAGGTATCTTCTTTCTCATCAAAGAAGGCATTCTCCACACTATACCTAGGGAAAGATGGGGAAGCAGTAATGATGACTGCCAGCAGGGGGCAGACCTAGCACTGGGGCTATGTCCACAACCAAAGTCTACGCATTTGTTGTTGGGTTGGTTTTTGTTTTTTCTTGACAGGATTTCTCTGTGTATAGAACTCAATCTGTAGACCAGACTGGCCTTGAATTCAGAGATCCCGCTGCCTCTGCCTCCTGAGTGCTGGAATTAAAGGCATGAGCCATCCCCTTTGGCTCAAAACCTACATTCTTAAGTAGAAGAGCACCCCTCCTACCCCGAGATCTCAGAATCATCCCCCTCTTCTTCCATATCTTCATCCATGAGTTCCTCCTCCTCTTCTGTTTCGCTGTCATCCTCAAATAGAAGGAAGGAGCTGATCCCATCATATTGAGGCTAGATGAAGAAAGCAAATTGGGGACTTGGCCTCAGGTGGGACCAGGAGATAAATCCCAGCACAGGGCTAGCCTGGCCTAACTGGCCCAGCACACCCACCCTCTGCTCACCACAATGCCCTCAGTGGAGCGCAGCGACAGCAGCATGAGCGTGGTAATCTGAGGCAGGTAGGGTCCCAAGCCCTCTCCCATTAACCCTGATAAGGCTGCAAACAGGCTGTACCTGATAAAGGTAGAGAGAGACTGTATGGTGCTGCCTGCTATAGACAGACAAAATGGGGGAGTCTAGGAAACCTGGCTGTGTCCAAAGCTGAAGGACTGGTAGCTGGGATGGGGATTGTCAATCTAGTGAGCAGGCAGGAGGGGCAGGGCGGGATGAAAGGTCACTCACGTGCAGCGCCTCACATCAGGGTCATCTATATGGACACATAGTCCTAGCCCCAGCTGACAGCATTCCTCAGCCAGGGGCTTCATGGACTCCCCTAGAGCTCGTGCTAGCACTCCCAAGGTCTCTGTGGGAGCAAAGCCCAGTCAGCACTGAGGTGTGGACAGAGACCGGAAAACCAAGGGTTTCAAGTGGAAGGCGGTCAGGATTCTACCCTGCTCTCTGGTATAAGATGGAGCACACCTTCTCATCAAAGGAGGACACCCAACTGCCCTGGGAGAGACCAGGTAAACATCAGGTAGCACTGGCCTTACCCAGGCTCTGGATCTGCACAAGATGAAAGTCTTCGTGGCCTGTTAACAAGAACTCCCGGATATGGTCCATGACAGTAGGGAAGTAGGGCAGCAGGGAATCCTGGGCGGCCGTGGCTGCAGGACAGGACAGGACAGAGCGCAATCAGAGATGGTGGACACTGGGTCTGCTTAACACAAACTCTGGGCGAAGCCACACTTTTGGCTCCTTGGTCCTTTGGCTCACCAATGGCCCCTATGGCGCTCACAGCTAGCTCCTTGGTCCGGGCTTTGCTGGGGTTCTTCAAAGGCTGCAGCATACACTCCATAAGCTCCGGAAGGTAGGGCTGCACTTTGGGCCCTATGGGAATGTTTCTTTACTAACCAACTCAGGTCTCCTCCTTTAGCCTGACAGCCTGTGCACCCTCCCACACCTCGTTCCCACCGGGCAGCAAGCAGTTCAGGAAGGTGCACATTGTGCCTCCTTTAGCCAATGTGCAGCTCCCTGCCTCCCTGGTATTCTCCGTGGCCATCACTACCTAGGTTCTCCACGAAGTTCTCCAGCGCATAGCAGGCCTTGGCCAGGTGGTTCGTGTTCCCCATAGGCACTGACTTCAGGTAGGCAAGGAGCAGGGGCATCACCTCCTCAGAATAGCTGCTGATATGGGGCTGGGGAAGAAGCAAGCAGGACCCTGGTCAGGCTTACCTACAGAGCGCACCCTGCCAATGGCAGCAACAGCATCGGAAGAGATGAGAGTTTAAGGGACAAGGGGCCCCAGCCTTGGGGCTGGAGGTTCTTTCATGGGGTAGTCATCTGCATTTCGCTTTGCTGACCTGTAAGTTCTCTGAAAACTGGCCCAGGGCAAACAGAGCAGCATTTCGAACAATCTGTGAGGGGTCATCCAGGCCCTTGCACACGATTTGCAGCAGTGGGTATAGCAGTCTGAATGGGGCGGGACAGAAGAACAAAATCTGAGGGACAGGACAGAGGAACCCTAGTCTCAGCCCCGTGGTGGTGGTGGTGGCGCACGCCTTTAATCCCAGCACTTGGGAGGCAGAAGCAGGTACATCTCCAAGTCTGAGGCCAGCCTGGTCTACACCAGTGAATTCCAGGACAGTCAGGGCTACCTGAAGAAACCTGTCTTGGAAAACTATTAAAA
>NW_022196915.1:42154298-42157189 GCF_008632895.1 Mastomys coucha
CAGAAATCCGCCTGCCTCTGCCTCCCAAGTGCTGGGATTAAAGGCGTGTGCCACCACCGCCCGGCGATGATGCACATCTTTAATCCCAGCACTGGGAGGCAAATGTAGGCAGATCTCTATGAATTCCAGGCCAGTCAAGGCTACACAGTGAGTCCCTGTCTTAAATAAACAATAAAACCAGTTAAACTGAAAGTGGGGCACCAGGACTGCTAGAGTGTACAGCCACCCTCTCCATGTGATTCACCTCACCCTGGGACAGGAGGAGAATACAATACCTTTGCCTGATGTGGTCACCAGCACCATCAGATAGAACAGCCAACACCAGGAACCCTGCTTTGCGCTGGTATGGGGCCTCACTCCGCAAGGCTTCTTCCAGCATGGGCATCTAGAGGAGTACATGGCACATTCTTGAGAGCCCAGCAAGAGCCTGCCTGCTACTTTCTCAACAGGCCCATCACAACTATCTATACCCAAATATCCTTGGTTTTAAGGTACTATACCTACCTAGGGCTAGTAAGAGCATGAGAGTCACACTTACCACATGGGGACAGAGCTTCTCAGGGGGAAGATGTAGTGCCAGCATGTCCACAACCTGAGGAAAGTCAGGTTGACTGTAACTCCATTTCTAACCTCCTGTTCTCACTTAATACCCAGCCCATAATCTACCCATGATAGCTGGTTCTAGTTTGTGGAGATGGGATGGCTCAGACTGCCCAAAGCTTACAATTCTACCTCAGCCTTACAATTCTCCTCAGTGCTGGGAGCTGAGCTTATAGGTGTGTCTACCAGGTCACCTGGGTGCGGTGGTTGATTTTAATAATCGACTTGACTGGACTGGGAAGTGCTTAAGAGATTGTGAGGATATTTTCAGAGCCAATTAGATCAGGAGGACTCTGACTTCAGGATGAGTTAATCATCTAATGCCAGTCTCTAGGAGGAGCCAGAGGCAGAAGGCAGAGCTTAGTTCAGGGCCACATCCTATGGGAGCTATCTTGCCCTGTCTCCTTCTTGGATCCCTTCTCTGCTTCCTGTCCATTACGTGAATGGTTCTGTTTTGCTTACTGGTTGCCGTGGCCTGAACCCCTCTATTTGGCTATCCCTTTTCCACGACAGTAAATGGAGATCTCCGAAGCCATGCCAACACTTCCTTCCCTTAAGGTGTTTCTCTGAGGGATTTGGTCACAGTGAAGATGAGGCCAATACGTCACCTGTACAGCAAAGTGCTTGGGTGTCTCTCCCATTAGCCCAATCTCCAAATCATCGTCATCAGAGTCTCGGTCTTCAGGATCCAGCTGGCCCACAGGTGGCTCCGCAGCCATGATAGGGAAAAGGGCATGCAGCAAGGGAGCCACGAGGCGGTTCTTTAGCAAGGCCTAAGAGGGGAGGGCTCTCCTTGAACATCTTCCCAGAACAGGCTCATGGATAAAGTCCATCCTCCCAACCACAAGGAGCCCAGCCAGAGCCTCCCCATCTTGTAGGCAGGGATAGAAGGCTGGCCCGGACCTCAAGCGGGACTAAGACCACAGATACGACTGATGGTGGAGACAGCAGGATGGGGTAACACCCCCAGAGGAAACTTACCTTACTTTTGACTTTGACCAAGAAAGTGAGGCAGCAGAGCATACGGACACGAATCGGTTCGCCAAGGGCCACATTCTTAGCCACCTAGACAGACACTAACATGAATCAGAAACAAGCAAGAAAACGGCAAACCAAGAAGCAAGGGGCAGCACCCACCCCAGGCTCACCTCCAGGCAAAACGTGAGGACCTCAGAGAGGTGCGGGTTGATGATGGGCAGCTCTGTCTCCAGCATTTCATCCAGGGCCTCCAGGGCCTCACAGGCCTTTACCTGCAGACAGGTGAGCCATAGGGTACGGTACTCGCTCCCCTAGGGGACCAGGGTGGGTGTGCTTCCATTTCCCTTCCAAAAGGAGATCCCTCCCATCTGTCCTCACCTCATCTAAGGGGATCAGAGTCCTCAGTGCCGTGACGACTTTGGGCACCAACATCCGTGCGACAGACTAGAAGACACAGGGTGAGCTTAACCACACAAAGCACATGCAGCCTAATCCCAGAAGCCAGAAACTGGAGGCTTCCTTATAGCATACCCTCGAAGGAGCCGGCAAGGCCCAGCCAACACACTGTCCCCTCAACCCTTAGGAAGAACTCTCAAGCAGCTTAGGCCAAAACTTATGAAAGTGAGGACACAAAACCAAGTGGACGGGGATTACGGGGGTGACAGCCAGCGTCTCACCACGTCATCCGGTCTGACATAGCGGGCCATGGCAGTCAGGGTGCGCAGGGAGTAGAAGAGCACTCCGGGGAAGCTGACGTCACTGAGAGTCTCATTCAGAAGCTGAAGGAGCTCCTGCTGGTGGGCGTGGAATGCCTCAGGCTGGGAGGACACCACCACACTCAGCAGCAGAAGTCCCACCTGTCCAGGAGCAGGGCATAAGAAAAGGTGTCGTGGACCGTCCAGCCTTAGTCCCGTCTGCCTGCCAGCCAACGGGGCAGTGCCAGTACCTCTTTCTCAGGGCTGTGGGAACTGTGGGTGCTGTGCTGAAGGAGGTTCATGAACTGAGGCCATCCTTGCAGGCCTTCCTTTCGAAAAATGGTGGCTGAGAGCTGGGCCAAGCTGACACTCACAGAATGCCTGCAAAGAGATCCATTTCATGCATAAACACCCTTCACCGACAGCTGGGGGTGAGAAAAGGAAGGTGGCACTGTGATCTGGCTCATTCGGCACCACTGGACAGGCTGAATTCAATTTTGTTTTCCCTATCTGGGTTTAGCAGATCGTTTTCAGCCATTCTCGAAAACTTTTAGTTTTAGCCGAGCAGTGGTGACATATGCCTTTAATCCCAGCACTTGGGAGGCAGAGGCAGGTGGA
>NW_022196915.1:42157199-42175370 GCF_008632895.1 Mastomys coucha
AGAAAGAAAGAAACAAACAGAACACCTTTAGTTTTCACATGCTCTACTTTCTAGGCCTGAATTAAGTCTCTGATCCCTACGTCCTAGTCTGGGGATGAAAAAGAAGGTAGAAGCCACAAATCAGTTAGGACCCCCGAGAGAGGGTGCTCCACACTTACGATGTCTCTTTCTGTAGTGCTGTCAGGACCAGGGACTTGAGGCTGGAAGACAGGTAGCAAAGGCTTGGTACTCGGCCTGTCAAAAAAATCGACTAGGCCCGGCCCCTCCCATCCTAAATCTAGCCCACCTCTCCCGCTGCTCAGGTGCCAAGCGTCGCCAACGATTGTTCAGCCTCCTGCGGGTCAGGACCGCTGCAAACTGGCGGATCTAGGGTGAGAAGAGGTAGCCAGCCAAATGAGAATCACAGGCAGCGAGGAGATGAACAGATTAAGACCGCAGGGGGCGGAGGCTGGGGCGGGACCAGGGACATGGAGGAATTTCAGAATTTCGTCAAGGAGGGGAAGGCAACTCGCCTGAGGGTCGGTCGCTGATGCCAGCAGGTCGCAGAGCGCAGGCAAGGCACCAGGGTCCCGAAGGGTGGTCTGGAGCTGCTCCGTCGCCTGATGGAAGAAGGCTGGGGGGGTCAAGACCAGGCCTTTCCCACAGCATACCCACCCCACCCCCGGTCCTGGTCAGGCCTGCCCGTACCCGGCGGATGCGCTCGGTGTCCGGCAGCAGCAGCTCCTTCAGGATCTGTTCCAGACCCGCAGGCTCCATGGCAGCTGCCGAGCCGCCGCCGCTACAGGGCCGGGTGGGGAGGGGGAGGAACGGCACGTGGAGACTCCGACAGCAACTTCCGGCGGAAAGGGCGTTACTCTGCGTCTCTCCTGTCGCCTGGGTGATTCAGCTTGCTTCCCTTCAAAAACTGCGGAAAGCTGGTGGCTGGCGTCAGTGTGGGCTTCCGTCTGGCTGAGCACTCGCTAAACCACAGAAACGGAGTCTCGGCAATGTGGGTTCCCTGTGCCGACAGTTCCCAGGGTCCAGAGTTTGTGCGGCAGTAGCGAACTCGGGTTTTCAAAGCAACTGCATTAACAACAGGCTTCAGGTTTCTAGAACTAGACCAAAACTTCCAACTACAGGATCCTTTTTCTTAATAAATTTTATTTTAATAATTGTAAAAAGAAAAAAATCAGGACCAAAACGTAAGGCAACTTAAAAAGTTCAAATATATATATTCCTTATTATAATAGACATTTTTAATTTCCAGGTCCTCTCTAAAGAAGGGAGGTCCAAGGGGTAAAGAGGGAAGGAAGGACAATGCCATCACACAATTAGGTCGGAAGAGAAGTTATCAAGTGAAATCAATGGGGCATGATGAAAGCAGGAGAGAGCTATAGTTCTGTCACTCAGAACTCAGTCCATCTTGAGGTTAACATAGATATAACGGATGAACTTTAAAGAAGAAAAAAAGGAGATGGTGCCCAGCATGAGGAAGAAGACATAACCAGTCAGTAAAGAGTAGCCAAAGAACTCTACTGTCTGTACTGCCCCTGACATGTTGGACCGCCGAGCATAGTAGAAAACGGAGTAGAGGAAGATGAAGAGGCCAGTGGAGCCGACGCTCAGCACAGATCGCCACCACCAGCGGTAATCTTCCCCAGACAGCTGGAAGTAGGTGAGTGCAATGGAGATGCAGGCCCCCACACTCAGCAGGATGGCGAAGACGAAGAAGAGGATGCCATACAGAGTGTACTGCTCCCGACCCCACACTGTGGCAAAGATGTAGTACAGCTCCACGGAGATGGCGCTGTGAAGAGACGAGACATCATTAAAACACCGTGCACAGCTGCAGCACGCAGAGCCAGGCTCAGCCACACCTCCCCACAGCACTGTGCAGACTAAGGCAGCTCTTCGAGTCCTATGCCTATTAGTTTAGTTTATTAGTTCTCTCATTTAATGAACATCTGTCCTGACAGGCTGAAAGTAGAGATCTTAACTAGACCAGGTGACATACATCTATAATACTACTATTTGGGAGGCTGAGGTAGGAGGATTGCCAAGCTCAAAGTCAATCTGGGTTACAAAGCAAATTCAACACCAGCCTGAAAAACTTAAGACTGTCTCAAAATGAAAGGTAAAAAAGGGCTGGAATGTGGCTCAGTGGGACAGTGCCAAGCAAGCACACTCCAGGACTACAAAACTGGAGTAAGAAAGGGGGGGGCAGATACTGTATTGTTTACTTTCTTCTGTATTGTTTAAAAGGTACGTAACAAACTGAATGAGAAAACAAATAGGCCTTAAGCTCTTCATGCTTGTAAACACTAAACGGAAATCAGGTTCTACAGGCTCCAACACAAGGCTTAAAGCCTACTTGATTACTTTTTCAGTTTGCTGAGTAAAAGAGCTTCGCAGTGAAACACTCATATCTGAGTATGAGCTCTGGCTGAGCTGAGGATTATTATACTGGGTTATGGTATTGAGAGGTTGAGGAAAGGCAAGGGTGAATCAAAACACTGCAGAAGGCAAGGTATGGGGACCCGCATCTATAATTCAAGCACCCAAGGCGGGACAACGTTAAGGTGATTTTTTTTTCTTTTTGGTTTTTCAAGACAGGATTTCTCTGTAGCCATGGCTGCCCTGGAACTCTGTAGACCATGCTGACCTCAAATTTATAGAGATCCACTTGCCTCTACTTCTGAGCACCCATGAGCCTTATGAGACTGCCTCAAAAGAAAAAACAAAAACAAAAAAACAAAACCAGAAAACAAAACAAAAATCCTCTAGTGTCTAAGAACCAAACCAAACCAAAACTGCCAAGAGTGGATGGCCATGGTATGAAGTGAGAATACCTGAAAGGCAGGAAGCCACCAACAGTCATGTGGATGACAGTAGACTTGTACCAGGGTTGGGGTGGGATCTCCCGGGCGATATTCTTCGTGCGACAAGGTGCATCAAAGGGACTAGCATTGTTCTTCCCGAAGATGCCTCCAATGACAGTGAGAGGAAAGCCTACCAGCAGCCAGACTGTGAGAAGCAGCAGGATGGTTGTGGCCGGCAGAGCCTGTGTCGAGCCGTTGGCCCAGTGCACTGAGTTCACCACGCTCCAAGTCAGGAAGAAAGGCACTGCAGGAGGGAGGGTCAGCAGTAGGCAACATCCCTGTGACACCCCACTCTGACTGGACCTAAAGGGGAAAGGGATGAAGTAGCCTGCCACTTACAGGGCCCACCTATGCTCCCAGATGGCCAGAGTTGGTTGAATTCACCTTCACCCTTTTATAGCTCATTGTCCTTTGTTCTTGTGTGTGTGTTCTTTGTTCTTTATTTTTCAAACACCCTATTCCCCAACCCAATGCTATAGAGAATTAAGACAGTTGCATCATTATAGTCCAAGGGTGATATAATCCACCTGTCTAGAGAAACCTGCCTTGCCATGGCAATGATAACTCCTAGCATAAAACAATCATTTGGGTTAAAGACCTGTTATCAGAAAGCCATGCTTCAAATATATAAATGGGATGGGAGATAAGTCAAATACATCAGATTGGAAATAACAAAGTTCAGAATATAGACTACTACTGTCTTTGAAAAGGCAAACTGATTTGGAGGCCAGAATAACCTACCTCCAAAATAAAGAGTATCAAAAAATAAATTCAAGAATGCTATTTAGAAGGGTTGAAGAGATGATTCAGTCAGTAAATCAGTAAATCATGGGGAAGTTTGCCTTCCCCCATGAAAGCACGAGGACCTGAGTTGGGTCCCCAACATTCTCATTAAAGACAAACAACAAAAATAAGTCAGACTGGTGGCCAGAGCTCAGAACCACAGCAGACGGAAGGCAAAAGACAGGAGGATCCTTACGGCTCACTGGTCTAGTTAATTCAGTGAGCTCTGACTTCAGTGAGACATCCTGCCTCAAAAGGTAAGGTGAGCTACTGAGGAAGACCTGATACTGACCTCTGTCTTCCAAATACACATAAATACACAGCACCCACACAAGTGTACACATGTGTGTATGTACACATACCAAGTAACCCTGACTATCCTAGAACTCAAGGTGTAGACCAGGGTGGCCTGGAACTCAGATTTGCTTTCCTCCCGAGTGCTGGGGTTAAAGGTGTGCTCCACCATGCCTGGCTCTCGTGCTTGTAATCTCAGCATTGGGGCAGTGGCGATATCACCGAAGTGTGTCAGCCAAGCAGCCTAGTGTTGACTACCTGGCTAATGAGAGATTTTTTCTCAAAAGAGGTGGATAGTGTCTGAGGAATTCTACCCGAGGTTGCCCTCTGGTTTCCACACATACAATTGCACATTTGGACAAGCACTTGAACACATATACACAAATGGTTGAAGCCCAGGCATGGTGATGTACACCCATAACCCCAGAACCTGGGAGGTTGGGGCAAGCCTATAACAAAGTTAAAGGCTCACGTGGGCTTCACAGTGAGACCCTGTTCTAGTTTAATTTCCTCATCTTGTGCAATGGGGACTATATTACCTATGTCACATGGCTACTGTGCAGACTAAATAAGAGGAGGGTGTATCAAATGCTAACCAGTGTCTAGCCACTTTCCAGCACTTAACAACTTTTAACTATTCAAAAATAAATACATATTTTCCTGGGTTATAGTTGCAGTACTCAATAGGATAAATGGATAGACCATAAATTCAAAGACAGCCTGGACTACATAGGTCAAGATCCTGTCTAAAAAAAAGATAAGTAGATTCCTTTTGATGGATTGTCTTTTGATTCCACCCCCTACTCCTACCCCCATCCCCACCCAGGGGCTGGAGAAAAAGCTCAGTGGTTAAAGGCATTTGCTGTTTTTACTGATGATCGGGTTCAGTTCCTAGCACCCACATGGTGGCTCACAACCATCTGTAACACCAGCTCCAGGGGATCCAACACCTTCTGGCTTCTGTAGGGACTATATGCATAAATTGCACAATGTTGTACATGTCGCATATGTGTTGCACATGCAAGCAAAACACTCATATACATAAGTATTAAAAACTTCTCCCTAGCCGGGCAGTGGTGGCACACACCTTTAATCCCAGCATTTGGGAGGCAGAGGCGGGCAGATTTCTGAGTTCAAGGCCAGCCTGGTCTACAGAGTGAGATCCAGGACAGTCAGGGCTACACAGAGAAACCCTGTCTCGAAAAACCAAAAAAAAAAAAAACAAAAAACAAAAAACAAAAAACAAAAAACAAACCCTGCACTGTGATTCTGCCCCAGGACCCACAAGGTGTTCTTAGTTTCTAAGTCTAGGCAGACTCACAACAAAAGGGGGAAGTTCTCACCAGAGAAGAGGCTGGTGGTGAGAATGATGTTCCACACCCAACGCTCGCCTCCAATTTGCCGGTAGAAGTGGCTTGACACATAGCCAGAGATGCAGCAGGTCAGGGCATACAACAAGATGGCTGCTGAGTTAATGGCTCCATGGCGGTGCACATTGAACATGCCCAGCAACGCCATGACAATAATGCCTATAAGGTAGTAGTGGAAAGCTCAAGTTAGGTCTCACCAACACTTCTCTATGTCAGAAAAACCATCCCCCTTAACCCAGGTCCTCAAATGATCTTCCTAGTTCTACTAGAGTCAGGAGAACCCGCACACATCCACACTAGAGCTACCGATTCCCTTAGGTCTTCCTCTCACCTTGAACAGAAGAGAAAATCCACTGAACTTTCCTAATGACCTGTCTGCTACCCTCTGAGAGCAATTCATATCCCCTCACCAGTGCCAAGGGCCAGGAATTGGGCGCCCACACCAAGCACAGCACAGAGCAGACCACGATATGGAGGGAAGCGGAAGACATCGGTATGGATAATTTTCCAGCCATTGTCACCCTGGTCAAAGTCATCACTAGATCCTCCAGAGCTGGTCTCTTCATCTAGGTTGTACCGAGCCAGGTCATTCCGAAGCACGCGCATTAGAATGACAGCCACGAAACCCACCAGTAAGAACACAAGCACCATGGAGTTGATGATGGAGAGCCAGTGGATTTCCAGGGTTCGAGGAAAGAAGCCGCCATCATCACCTCGGCGCCTGTCACTCCGACGCTCCACTGATGTCTCGGACCAGCGCACACTATAAGTGTGAGTAAGGCCCAGTAATTCATCAGACCGCAGCCCATCCAAGCTGTGGGGCTTGACGTCCCGAACTGAAACATTGGCAAATATAATTCGATCTCCATGGAATTCTAGGTGGAAGTCCAAATGTGTCCAGAGGCCTATCTTGTGGCTATGTGGCAGGAAGCCACTCTCTTCCATGTAGCCCACAAAACCACGGATTGGCAAGTCATCTACCACAAACTCAAAGTAATACAATTCCTCAATGGCCTGGCGCAGCTGCTCCACCTATAAAGAACGAGGCAGGAGTCGGTTACAGAAAGCCTCTCAAGAGTTAAAACAGTGTTTTGAAAACTTGGCAGTACTCTTATTTTGGGTTGGATACGTCTGTGTTGTAGGGAGACACTGATCTGTGCATTGCAAGGGTTGGCATCCTTGATTCCTACACACTACACACCAGTAGTACCACTGAACTGTGACAATCCAAATTACTTCCAAGCTGGGCTGTGGTGGTGCACGCCTTTAATCCCAGCACTTGGCAGACAGAGGCAGGTGAATTTCTGAATTTCTGAGTTTGAGGCCAGCCTGGTCTACAGAGTGAGTTCCAGAACAGCCAGGGCTACATAGAGAAACCCTGTCTCAAAACACCAAAAAACAAAACAAAACAAAAAAAACCCTAAACTGACCAACCAAAATGTCTTTATACATTGCCAAAGCACCTAGGTACAAAACTGTTTCCCATTGAGACTCACTGACTGATTCTGGTATATTAGCCCAAAAAAGAACAAATATCTTTTTGCTAGAATAAAATCTCAGAAAAATAAATGGAGCAAAGTATAAAAAGACTGGAATTAAATTTCAAAATGTACTAAAGAAAAAAAGTAACAGGGAAGGCTAGAAAGTAAAGAAGCTGTGAAAGTGCCAGAGGCATGTTTGGAAGGAAAGAGACTTGCACAAGTGTCTGGGACCTATTACTGACATGGAGGAGCCCCAGGCTCTAATCTCCGTTCTGCATCTCTGAATCCATGAAATCTTGAAAAGTCAGTTGGGAACATCTAAGCAAGTACACCGGGCTGTGGTTGGAGTCCAAACAGATAATTTCCATAGAGGTACCATAGATGCAAGGCACCCTTAGCCCCTGGCATGGAGGGCTAAGTGATAACTAATGTGGAGAGCTGCTGACCTGTGCAGAACTGAGCTGCATGTGGCACAGAATTCTCTTCTCCACATTCTCCCGAAAGCGGATCTCGTACAAAGATTCGGCCATTCGGTCCCCATCCAGAACTTCACCCAGACTAAGACTTTTGTGGCGGATCTTCTCAGGACAGCAGACTGGAAGCTGATAGTAGTGGTAAGTTTCCTGAGGGTTATGGTAGGGTCCCACTTTGTTGACATATAGAATGACAGGGTCGCCAGGCTTGTAGTGTGTGACACCTTCCACCCATGGCCCATGGCCTATGCCCAGCAACAGTATCAGGACTGGCAAACAATGGCAGCTCCAACTTCGAGGGTACCCTAGGACTGTCATCCTTAAGGCAGAAGAACCTGTTGGGGGAATCCCGTGGTTATAGAAACTAGGAATTAAATCATGATGCCCCGGGTCTGGTCTCTCAAGTGCCCATTGGCTCCACCTCCTCCCATTGGCCTCCCGATCACCACACCACAGGACTTCTATCCCAAAGACGGGGCTTGGCGTGCACTCTATAGCACTCCCAACCTAGGGTCCACGCCTCCAGGCCTCCCCCGCCCGGGGCTGCGCGTGCCAACCCGTTTCTATAGCAACGCCCGGCGGGCTCGCTGCTCCGGAAGGGGCACCCGCCGCAGCTCCGGGGTCCTCACAGTGAGGTACCGGCTGGCCAAAGAGGCGCCAGGGGCCTCGCGGGGCCCCGTAGCTGCCCTTGGGCTTCTGCCCGGGTCTTCCAGACAGCGGCGCCGGAGCGGTAGGCTTGGCGAGGACCTGACGACGGACCTCCTCCGGGTTGTCCGCCGCTGCGCCTGATTGCCGCGGCTGCTGCCACGTCGCTGTCGTCCGCGCCCGGCTCGTCTAAAGGCTCCTCGAAGAGCTCTGGTTCGCCCGCGATCCGGCCCCGCCACGGATCCCACGAAGCGCGCTCCTCGAGCCACCGAGCGATGCCAGCAGTCGTCCCGGCGAGCAGCACCGCAGCCCGGACACGTCAGTCAGTCTTACCACTTCCGCCTTCGCCGACGGGGACCTCAGCTCCGCGAAGGCGGGAAGGCTCCTCGCCTGTGCCAAGAGCTCCGCGATGCTCGGCGGCGCGGCGCGGGCGGCTTCCCACGGAGTCTCGCGCGGGCTGGGCCGTCCTCCCTAGGTTGGAGAGCCACGGCTGGGGAGCGGGAGCGCGGCCGGGTGGAGGCGGGACCCGCCCCCGGCTGCTGAGGTCGGGCCACACGCGGAAAGTTGTCCCTAACCTGGGCGGGGCGGAGCTTTGTGCCGCTCCCACGCCAGGGACGTGTATCCTCAAACACCTTGGTAAAGGTGCCCCTCCGAGGCTTTCTGGAAGCACAGACCGGTCATTGTTGGCAAAAGCATGCCATGGGGGAGCTGGGTGGGGTGCACCTACAGTTTGCCATTTCACCCCGCAAGTTGTGCGGGTTGACAGCGCGGTTTTTGATCGGAAGTAGGTTTTCGTTTTGTCCTTTAATCTGGCATCCCTGGGGCTCCTTTGAGCCTCCGCCTTCAGAGTTTCAGAACTTACAGGTACACACCACCGTGCCTCACTTATATCATTTTGTTCCTAAGTATGTCTGTGGGACGTTTGGGCTTCTCCCTAATTTTTCAGGTTCCTTTGAAAACGTTTATTTTTGTCTGGCTCAGCTGTTCTGAAGGGGCTCTGTCCTCGAGGATTCCCTCTAAACAGTGACTTTCACTTGGCAACGTGGGAGCAAACGGGAGGAAGCTGACTTTCCGTTCTGGCAGAAGCAGGTACTGAGGGAGATCACAAGCAGCCATTCTTATCCCCACTCCTACGAGTGTTCTTTCCTGATCTACCCATTGTCCTGAAGCGGTGAGATTCTAGGAAGTTGGGATTGAATCAGACACAGTGGCTTTTGTTTTGTCCCCTTTGCCCTCCTCGAGACGTGTTGCCGTATTGCCTGACTGGCCTTGGAACTGCAGCTGAGGCAGTATTCCTGCCTCGGTCGAATGAGTAGCTGGGACTGCAGGTGTGCAAGGTTTGCATTCCTTTTCTTTTCTTTTTTTCTTTTTTTCTTTTTTTTTTTTTTTTTCCGAGACAGGGTTTCTCTGTATACTCCTGGCTGTCCTGGAACTCACTCTGTAGACCAGGTTGGCCTCGAACTCAGAAATCCGCCTGCCTCTGCCTCTCAAGTGCTGGGATTAAAGGCATGCACCACCACCGCCCGGCAAGGTTTGCATTCCTGAGTTTTTTGGTTAGGAATAACGTAAGTTGCTTTGGAGTTATCTTCTGCTGACCTACCCAGTGAAGCCAGAAATCAAAGCTTCTGCTAGTACCTCTCAGATCGCAAGCTCTCTTGATTTGTTTCCTGATTTTCTTTCTATATTTGCTTTTCATCATTTTCTTGATTTCATGTCAACCATCTTGCTAGTTCCGATCCACCTTCCTGTGGGACCATTTTTCAGACTGTTACTGGAAGGACTGTTGAACAGGCAGTACCTCAGGAAGAGAAGTTGCTGAGCATCAGGTTTTGTGGTTGGTTAATTGGAGGTTTTATTGAGACAGGTCTCTGCCGCCTCATCTGGCCTCAAACCTACAGTGATTCTCTTGCCTCAGCAAGGGTTCTGAGGGTGAACCACTGTGCTTCATTTGTTTTTTATTTCTCCCTTTTCATATCACTCCAGCTGTAAAAAAAACTTATGTGTGTATGGCACATATGTGTTGGTTCCTCTGTAGCTTGAGTTACAGAGAGTTACATGTTGCTGAGTGTGGATGCTAGGAACTAAACTCAGGACCTTTGAAAGAGCAAGCACAAAGCTCTCTTAACCACTGAGTCATCTCTCCACCGATTTTTTTTTTTTGACAAGCTCCAGTTTTTATGTATAACTAACTTTGACCTTGACAACATAGAGTAGAGAATAGCTTAACATGAGGCCTTACAGAGCCATATCCTGGTGCTTCTCCAGGTATACTAACTTTCTGGAATACTCTGTGTTCACATAGAAATGTTGGATGTCATTTCTTTTTCTTCCTTTCTCTTTTTCTTTTCTTTTTTTTTTATAAGATTTATTTATTTTGGGGCTGGTGAGATGGCTCAGCGGGTAGAAGCACTGACTGCTCTTACGAAGGTCGTGAGTTCAAATCCCAGCAACCACATGGTGGCTCGCAACCACCCATAATGAAATCTGATACCATCTTCTGTGTATTCATTTATAATAATAAATAAATCTTTAAAAAAACTTTATTTATTTTATATATGTGAGTACACTGTAGCTGTCTTCAGACATACCAGAAGAGGGCATCAGATTCCGTTACAGATGGTTGTGAGCCACCATGTGGTTGCTGGGAATTGAACTCAGGATCTCTGGAAGAGCAATCGGTGCTCTTAACTGCTGAGCCATCTCTCCAGCCCTGGATGTCATTTCTTAAGCCTGATACTCTCCCTGTGTAGACTGCTCACTGCCTTTCCCTACTTACTGACTAGAGAACTCCACTCTGAACAGAGAAGATCACACTTCACGGAATCCTTCCGTGTTTGTTTATATCACTTTATCTCACTGTGCTGGTATTTCGTGTGTCTCTTTTATAATTTTAAATGCTTTTCAAGGAGACTAATTTTACCCTCTTTTTACCTTTAGAATTTAGCAGGGTTCTTGTATGTACTGGGCAGTTTAAAATAAGATACTTAGCCGGCCGTGGTGGCGAGCTAGCACTTGGGAGGCAGAGGCAGGCAGATTTCTGAGTTCAAGGCCAGCCTGGTCTACAGAGTGAGTTCCAGGACAGCCAGGGCTACACAGAGAAACCCTGTCTCGAAAAAAACAAAAACAAAAAAAACAAAACAAAAAAAAAACAAATAAAATAAAATAAGATACTTGAACAAATTGGCATATCTTTTATTTGTGATGAGAGATTATTGTCAGCTTGTTACCAAACCACCTATCCAGGGCTAGTTAATGCACATTGATGAGCAGTACTGGGTGTATCTCCTTAGCTGTGATGTACTCTGGGTAGTTCTTCAGTTGTACCAGGTTGTAGAGCTGAATTTCAATAGACTTTGGAACTGCAGTGCCAGCAGGGTCACACACTCAATAGGTGGGACTTGACAAGTCACTTATGGTGTAATCATTTATATTGGAAGATGTTCAGGTTGTGAGACCCTATCTCAAAGCAACATTGACACCCAAGGTTGTGGTGATTTGAATGAAAGGCCCTTTGTCTCAGGCATCTAAAGGTTTGGTTCTCGCTTGGTGGTAGTGTTTTGGGAGCTTTAGGAGGTGTGGCCTTGTTCGAAAGTAGTACTAAGAGTGCTGGGGGCAGGCTCTGAGTCCGCTCGACTTCCTGCTTACAGTTCAACACATGACCCTCTGGAACTACAGTGCAAATAAACTGTTTTCTATAAGTTGCCTTGGTCCTGGTGTTTTATCACAGCAATAGAGAAACAACGGTGGAGGCCACCCAGCATCTTTCTCTAACCTCTACATGCTTGCGAACCTCATAGAAAGTGGACAGAAACCAACTTACTAATCCTCTTACCTTTGCTTCCTGAGTGCTCAGATTCCAGGTATGCACCAGTCATGCCCAAGTTTGCCACACAAAATCATATAAGAATTGACTACCCTTTCCTGCCTGTGCTGGCCAGTTTTATGTGAACTTGCCACAAGCCAGAGCCTTTTGGGAGGAAGGCACCTCAGTTGAGGAAATGCCCCCGCCAGATGGGCCTGTGGACAAACTGTTGTACATTTTCTTGATCTGATGATTGGTATGGGAGGGCCCACTTATTGTGGGAGGTGAGGGGGTGGGTTGCTGGGCTATGGTACTGAGAACTATAAGAAAACAGGCTGAACAAGCCATGGGTAGCCAGCCAGTAGTAGCACTCCTCCATGGCCAGAGAAATAGCAGTTTCTACTTCTGGTTTCCTCCCTTGAGTTTTTGCCCTGAGTTCCCTGAATTGTGAACTACAAGCTGAAAGGTGAACCGAACCCTTTCCTCCCCAAGTTCCTCGTGGTTATGGTGACACTGCCCTTCTCACTTGTCACTCCCTAACCTTGTTCTTCCTTTCAGCTGAGACTTGCAGCCATCCCCCAGCCTCTGGTTTGTTTCTAGCTTCCCTCTCTATATAATGTAGAGTCCACATTCCATCACCTCAGCCACATTCTTACCTGAGATTTTTGTTTGTTTTGAGGCAAGTTCTTTATAGCCCTAGCTGGCCTGGAACTCAGCATGTACTGACCAGGCTGGCCTTGAACTCACTGAGACCATCTGCCTGTACCTCCCAAGTGCGGGGATTAGAGGAGTGTGAGCAAGTGTGTGGATGCTAGAGGTTGACCATGCTGTCTTTCTGGAACTTGGAGCTCTCTGATCTGATGTGGCTAGGCTGTCTGACCAGTGAACTTCAGGGCTTGTCCTGCCTGTGCTTCTTCCCCTTGCCCTGAGGTCACAAGTGCATACCAGCTTCTTACATGGGTGCTAGGAATCTAATTGAGGGTTTGATGCTTATGAAGCAACTACTTTACTGACTGAGGATTTCTCCAGCCCCAGCTTCTCAAACATCTGTCATCATTTGAGAACTCTGGATAACCTACTGGGCAGGTGATGCAGGATAAGCAGTTATGGCCAGTTGTGGCTGTGTGTGCATATAATACCAGTACTTGGGAGGCCGAAGCAGTAGAATGATAAGTTTAAGGCCAGCCAAGACTAACACAGACCTTCAAAACCAAGAAATCTTAAGTTCTGAAGGAAAGGTTGGCATTTGCCAGAGGAAGAGGAAGAAAAGATTGTGCTAAGCTGGCACAGGCTTGCAATTGTCACTGCTGTGAAGGCCCAGACAAGCCTCTATTGCAAGTGTGGTGCCTGCATGGTCAGGTTAGACTGTGGAAAGAAAAGAAAAAGAAACAGGTATATACTAATAGTTTCAGTAGTAGGACATTTGTGTGGCATGTGAGAGGTTGTAGATTCAACCCCTGGCACTTTAGGGGGATAGTGGGGAGGCTAAGGCAGAAGGACCTGAAATTCAAAATTCAAGGGCAACCTAGGATATATGATACCCTTTCTGAGAGAGAGAGAGAGAGAGAGAGAGAGAGAGAGAGAGAGAGAGAGAGAGAGAGAGAGAGAGAGAGAGAGAGAGAGAGAGAGAGAGAAAGAGAGAGAGAGAGAGAGAGATCCGCAAGCCAAACAAAAAGCACATAGCAGTAACAGATTGGAGAAGCAGGAGGATTTCAATTTTGAGACCATCCTAGGATACATATTGATACCCTAGACCCCATAGTAAAAGAACAAAACAAAAGGAAAATTGGAAAGTTTATCATAGGGCTAATGCAAAGGTCCTAACTTGGTCCTGAGAATCAGCAGACAATAAATTGTTTTTGATTAATTTATGTGTTTGCCTGCTTGAGTTTATGTGCACCTCATTTCTACAAGAGTCCATGGGGGCCGGAAGAGGGTATTGGCTGCCCTGAAACTGAGTTACAGGTGCCTGTGAGCTATTCTGTGGGTGCTAAGAACCAAACCCTGCTTCTCTCCGAGAGCAGCATGAGCCATGTCTCACTGAGTCATGTCTCTAGCCACAACTTAGTCTTAAATGGAAATAAAAATCAGATTTGTGAGGTTAGGGAGAGGGCTCAGTGAGCAAAATGGCTTCTTGCCAGTATGAAAACCCCATACACTCATAATCACAGAATCGGGTAGTAGAGATAGGTGGTGCAGAGAGCTCACTGGTCACCCACATTAGCCCAAATGGCAAGCTTTCAGTTCATTAGCTGACTCAAGGCTATAAAGAAATGTGATGGGAAGACACCCAATGTCCTGCTCTGGCCTCTGCATGTGTGGGAACACATGTCCACACATAAATGCTGCAGCTGGAGGGGAGCAGCAGGCTTGCAAGTGACCAGTTAATCAATAGAGGGTTGTGCTAAGCGGGGTGGCAGTGGACATGGAGATGTGAGTGCACTGTTTTTATATGTATGGTGTATGGGCAATTGTGAGTATGAGAACATGCACCTGTATTCATATGGAAGCAAAAGGAGGCTAACAGATGTCCTCTTATCACTCTTTGCTTTGTTCCTTTGTGGAAGGGTCTTACTGAACCTGAAGTTCGCATTTCTGGAGTAGGTGGGAAAGTCAGCAAACTCCAGTGATGGTCTCATACCCACATTACTCAGGGTTGGGACTGCACCTGGCTTTTTTGAAGATGCTGGGACTGAACTCAGTCTTCATGTTTGAACAGCAAGATCTCTTAACTGCTGAGTGATCTCTCTAGACCCTTCCAGGGCTTCCATAAAGCCCTGGAAATAGCTTAAAGAGACAGGATTTGATGATATAATATATTATATATAGGCACCAAGTGCCAGTGTGATATTTGATGTCTATGTTCAGGACAACATGGAAAGCTGGATATGAATTTGAGGTGCAAAGTGCACCTGTAATACTTATGTTCCTGTAATATTTAATAAGCAAATAGGCATGATCTTGTATTTGGGGTGGAACTGGCACAAGGAGCCATCAAAATAAACGTGAAATCTGGAGCCTTGAGAGTGTATGAGAGCCCTGGGGGAGGGAAGATGTGAGGGTCTGAGAAAAGTAAGCCTGTGGTTACAACATAGACAGAGGCATTGGGTGGGGGGGAAATGGGGGGGTGTATGATGGTAGAGTTCTGGCCTAGCAAACACAAGGCCCTAGGCTTAGTCAACAGTGAAAACAAGACAAAATTGAAAACAGGAAACTGATGTTGCTCCAGCGGAAGAGTGACTAAAAGGATGGGAAAAAACAAAAGCATCACAGATCATGTAAAGCAAGATCGAAGGGCAAGACTGAATGCAGACTATGCTGCAACACTGCAGTCCCGAATACACCCTGACATGCTTCTCACGCTGGATTGTTAGAAGCATGGGTACTCTGTTGACCTTGTTCATCAGTTTAACATAATATATTCTGTATATTATCTACCACATGGCAGATACTCAGTAACATAAAGGGGCCACCAGGTTGGATACTTACCAGGTTGTGTAAAGTGCCTTTTGTAATGCATATGTTCCAAATTGCACTTCTTTTCAAGCTTTGTGGCCAATGATGAATAAAGGTGTATGGAACTTGGGACCTTGGAAGTTCTGTAACTAAGACATGGAAGTAACAACAGCCAGCCAAGACAAAAAGAATGTTCTTTTCTTTCCCCTTCCAAGTTCTTAGTGAAGGGCTGAGCTCGGCATCCCAGACTCGTGTGACTAGGTAAACACTGGGACACTAACTTCACTTCAGGACCCTCCCTTCAGAAGCTCAAGGTGGCTTCTTAGTAGACAGAGGCTTCTAAGTATCAAAGCTCCCCACCGTGCAAGCACAACATCATGGGGAAGGGAGATATCTCGGAAACAGCATCAGCCACTCCAGTCTATCGCTCTATCATGGAGGAGTATGGTTATGAGGTGGGCAAGGTCATTGGCCATGGCTCCTATGGAACAGTATATGAGGCTTACTACACAAAGCAGAAGGTCATGGTGGCTGTCAAGATCATCTCAAAGAAGAAGGCCTCTGAAGACTATCTTAACAAGTTCCTACCACGTGAGATACAGGTCAGAATGGGAGCTGAAAGAGGGAAGCGAGGCTTATTAATAAGCTACTTGAGGTATCTTAGGGGTGTAACTATAGAAGGGTGGATCCAGAAACCTCCAAACCAGAACTGAATGTCTTAAGTAGGAAAATTCTGTGTGTGTGTGTGTATTCTCTTTCCTATGTGCACTATCTAACACCCCCCCTCAAGTAAAAAAATGCAAAATGGGATTTATCCAGACACCAACTGATTCTGTTGCAAAGTAGTAAGTAGCAATGGGAGAGTGGAGGAAGCACAGCTAGAGTTTGCCAGGTTTGATGGTTCCCTCTTTTGGGATCAGGTAATGAAAGTCTTACGGCACAAGTACCTCATCAACTTCTATCAGGCCATTGAGACCACATCCCGAGTATACATCATTTTGGAGCTGGCTCAGGGTGGTGATGTCCTCGAATGGATCCAACGATATGGGGCCTGCTCTGAGACCCTTGCTGGCAAGTGGTTCTCCCAGATGGCCTTGGGCATCGCCTACCTGCACAGCAAGGGCATCGTGCACCGGTGAGGATAGTCACCGGACTGGGCTTTGGGATCTCAAGGGAGTTTTATGCATATGGCCCATCTTCTGTTCTTTTCTCTTGACTTTTCTCAATATCTAGGTCCATTTGTTCACCATATTGTAATCATCTGGTCAAGGACACTTGTATCCTTGTGTGAGAGCACTTTATTATACACAATGGTGAACTAGTGGTTCTCAGGTACCATCCGCTCTCCCTTCTGGGCTCTGCTCCCAACTCTGTGGCTTTGCTTCCTCTTTACTTCCCACAGACATCTCGCTCCCACTTGTCCTGTCCTCATCTCTAGCCTCTGACCCCTTCCTTTCAGCTCCCGGTCTAATACTAAGCCCTCTCCCCAGCCTGACCCCCAGCCTTTCTGCTGCTGGTAGGGACTTAAAGTTGGAGAACCTGTTGCTGGACAAGCGGGAGAATGTGAAGATATCGGACTTTGGCTTCGCCAAGATGGTGACTTCTAGCCAGCCTGTGCGTAGTAGCCCTTCTTACCGCCAAATGAACTGCCTTTCCCACCTCAGTCAGACCTACTGTGGCAGCTTTGCTTACGCCTGCCCGGAGATCTTGCTAGGCTTGCCCTACAACCCTTTCCTGTCTGACACTTGGAGCATGGGCGTCATCCTCTACACTCTAGTGGTTGCACGGCTGCCCTTTGATGACACCAATCTCAAGAAGCTGCTGAGAGAAACCCAGAAGGAGGCTACTTTCCCAGCTAACCTCACCATCTCCCAGGAGTGCAAGGTGCTGGCTCCCCAAGGAGGGCTGAGGCGTTAGCGATGACCAATGGGGAGGGGAAAGAAAATAACCAAATTTAGGCCTTCCAACTACACCCTACCCCCAAGGTTGGCTTTTGTCCTGCCAGAGCTCCTACCCAAAGTGGTAGCAAGGCCTTCAAAGGGTCAACCACTGAGCTTCAAACCTTAAATATGCTTGATAATTAGGTCCCAGCAATGATCCCTTTAGGACAGAAGGGGTTATGCAAGGAGCTCTTCTCTTTTCTTGCAGGGCTCCAGCATAAAACCAGGGCCCCAGCCCCTTTCACCAGAGTAGTGCGATGGGCCATCCTGCTTCTTCCTTAGGTCCAGCTGCTCAGTGCCTGTGCTCACAAAGGGGGACAAGCTCAGCCAAGCCCTCTCTCTCCCCTGCCCTAGAACCTGATCCTCCAGATGCTACGCCAAGCTACCAAGCGTGCCACCATCCTAGATGTCCTCAGGGACCCCTGGATGCTCAAGTTCCAGACTGAGCAACCCTCGAATGAAATCAGGCTGCTCGAGGCCATGTACCAACCCACCAGCACAGCTACTCGGCACCAGTCCTTGGAAATCACAACTTGAAAGCGGCTGAGGCAGGGGGCTAAGGAAAAAAGCAAGAGAGACTGGGGGAAAATCTTTTCTATAAAATAAACCTAATTAGTTTCACCATGTACGGTCAAAGACATTCTTTCCTCAAGAGTCTTAGTGGAGACCACTGCTGAGGGGTGGGTTTCTGCCCGAAGCCTGTAACCAGTCCTCTTGACACCTGTGGCAGGCAGTTAAAGACACTGACTTGGGGAAGCTTTGCTGTGCCAACTAAGTTTGTGAGTTTGGGGCTCCTATTTCACATTTTTGTTCTCTAATGTTCTAGTGGCAGATGGGATGGGGTGGAGGTGGGAGGTTAGTTTTGTTTTGACTTGGGCTCTGCCCATTTACAGTTCAAAGCAGTGGCATCATTCTTTCTGTTGTGTGTTTGCTCCTAACTTGGGTAAAAGTTTTGATTGGAAAGCAGAGTTAACAAAAGAGAATGGGAGCCAGGTGGTGGTGGGTGCACGCCTTTAATCCCAGCACTTGGGAGGCAGAGGCAGGCGGATTTCTGAGTTCGAGGCCAGCC
>NW_022196915.1:42175457-42185619 GCF_008632895.1 Mastomys coucha
CAGAGTGAGTTCCAGGATAGCCAGGGCTACACAGAGAAACCCTGTCTCGAAAAACCAAACCAAACCAAACCAAACAAAAACAAACAAACAAACAAACAAAGGGAACAGGACAGGCCTGGCTTCTAGGTCTTTTCCCTCCAGTATCACTTTAACCACTACTGAAGGAATGGCAGTGATCCAGGACTCCATAAACCATAGCTTCTAGATACCGAAGTGACAGAGTTCAAACCAAGCCCTGTGGTGAACTGTAAGTTTTGGATAAAAGAAAGCTACTTGCTCCTGCAAAAGGAAAATGGGCTAGCTGGTTAGAAGTATAACTGAGCCAAAGCAATGAGGAGACTCAGGTTGGCTCCTTATGATCTGATCTCCTCTTCCTCTTCCCTTTCCTTTCTCTTCTTCCCTCCTCCTCCTCCAAGTATCCTAGAAACCCCCTCTGTAGCTTAGACTTGCCTGAGACCCACAATCCTCCTGTCTTAGCCTCCAGAGTGCTGGGACTACAGGCCTGTGCCACCATATCTGACAATCAGTATGGTTATAAGGTAAATAATAAAAGTTTCCTCTCTTTTGCTTTCTTTTTTTGGGGTGGGGGGGTGGCACAAGATATATCCTGGCTGTGCAGCTCTGGCTGGTCTGAACTCAGAGATCTGTCTGCCTTTGCCTCCTTGGGTGCTGTGATTAAAAGTATGTGCCACCACACCTGGTATTGATGGCAGTTTCTTAACCTTAGCACTAGGCAATGCTATGAGAAATCAAATTGAAAAGTGAAACTGCCTAGAACATAGTTTAAGATATTGGAAATGGTCATTTGCTTATTTTCAATAGGTTGTTTTTTTTCTTTAAAATTTATTTATTTATTATATGTAAGTCCACTATAGCTGTCTTCAGACGCACCAGAAGAGAGAAGAGGGCATCAGATCTCATTACGGATGGTTGTGAGCCACCATGTAGTTGCTAGGATTTGAACTCAGGACCTTCAGCAGAGCAGTCGGTGGTCTTAACCACTGAGCCATCTCTCTAGCCCCCATTTGCTTATTTTCTTTTTTCCCTTGAACTCAAGCTCCCCCTGCCTCTGCCTCCCAAGCGCTGGGATCACAGGCGTGTGCCACCTCTGCCCAGTGCCATTTGTTTTTTCAGCCCTCCTTCATTACTAATGAAGTATTTCTTACTACTTAAAACAAGGCTCCCAGAAGGAGGAGGAAGAACCTTAGGTATGGATGGGCAAGACAGATCGACACTAGGGATCTACCTACCCAGTCTTATTGGAGAGAAAAGGACGTCTTCTGCTACCAGAAAGAAGGGAACCCAGGGGCTCCTTCTGCAGAACTTCTTCAAAGTTCGGCCAAAGGGGAAAATGGCGTGTCACAGGCTCAGTGCCACCTCAGCAGGAAAACTCAAAGACATGCTCTAGCTCTAGTAGTTGGCACTAAGGACAGCAGTAGACAGACAGACAACCAAACTCCCCAGGATGCTCAGCCTGCCAATCATTTAGTGTGTCTTCATCCCTTCTGGAAGCTCCGAGGTTGAGAATACCCAAAAAAGTAGGAAGCGTTAAGGCCTTAGAACTCCCACAGCACATACTCTGACACCTATAGCCTGCTGAGTTGTCTCTCTCCAGTGAAAAATCAAAAACTGTGCTTCTTCTGTTTGGTGAGGCTCACCCCCACAGCACCCCAGAACCAGTGAAAAAACAATCAACTTGCATTTGCAGCCCCCCAAAAAAACAAGGACACACAGCTTGTGAGTGGAACAAAGACTGGATTCTGGGTTTCAACCCCTTCTCCTCTTCAGCCAGATGCTGTTCTGGGCAGCAGCCTGTACAGCTGTAGCAGCTGCTGCTTCTCCTGGAGCCTTTGCGATGAGACAGCTGATACCGATAGTAGTAATAAGACAATAGTCTTACCTTGTATCTTTACCCTCTCAAGTCTTTAATAGTGAGCTCTGGGACCTAGCTCTGCACACCGATGTGTATAAGGCAACCTAGGCAATCCAACTGGGGATTCTTCCTCCTTGTGGCCCACACTTAACAGCTCCTGAGTTAATTTCTCTTGCTCCAGTTCCTCTAGATAGTGCAGCAATTAATTCTGAACATGGGATGACAAGACTGGTCAAAGACAAAGGAAAAAAAAAAAAAAGCCAACCAAGCCAACAAGAACAAACCAAGAAAACAACCAGTCCCCAAAGAGCCCATTTTTGAAGTTCTCTCCCAAATTTGTTCCAATAACTTCCATCAGTTTCCTTCTAAGCAGTCCCATGTTTTGCCAATACTCTAACAATCTTCACCCCAGTCACCTCACCCCTGTCTGTCATCTCCAAGACCCAGAGTGAGAAACGGCATCCGAGATCTGCTAGGCCAGCTCCTGTTGTTCTGTGATGTTAGCTATCAGTCCCTCTGGCTTTCCAATGTCATTAAGAACAGGATGCATGGCCAAGGAATCAGAGGACACTGCCTCCCCTCCCTGAAGCCCTTAAACACCATTGGCTTTCTCACCTCACACCACAAAGTCCTTCCATCATATGGCCTCACATTGTATTTTATACTTCCTATCTGAAAGGAGCTTTAAAAATGAATCTTTTTTGCCTTAGAATACCCTGGCCAGCAAGAGATCTTTCATGAAGAAAGCAAGGTTTCTAATCATTAAAGGCATGATGTATATTCTATGTGAGAAGTTGAAGAAAATTAAAGTGTGGACTGGAGAGAAGGCTTAGTTGTTAAGAGCACTTGCTGTTCTCCCAGAGGATACGGTTCTCAGCACCCATGTCAGGCAGCTCACATTGACTGTTAAATCCACCTCCAGGGGATCTAAGACCCTCCTCTGATTTCTATGGACACCCACATGTGGCATAAACATACATAGGCATACACAAAAACAAAAGAAATTAAAAACAAACTAAAAAACCTCAGAAGACAGAGAGGCTGGCAGATCTCTGAGTTTGAGGCCAGCCTGGTCCCAACAACCACATCTGACAACTCATAACCAGTTCCAGTTTTTCTTTTCTTTTCTTTTCTTTTCTTTTCTTTTCTTTTCGAGACAGGTTTTCTCTGTGTAGCACTGGCTGTCCTGGAACTCACTCTGTAGATCAGGCTGGCCTCAAACTCAGAAATCCACCTGCCTCTGCCTCCCAAGTGCTGGGATCGAAGGCGTGTGCCACCACCACCAGGCTCTTTTTTTTTTTTTTTAAAGATTTATTTATTTTTTGTATATGAGTACACTGTAGTTGTCTTCAGACACACCAGAAGAGGGCATCAGATCACATGGTAGATGGTTGTGAGTCATCATGTGGTTGCTGGGAATTGAACTCAGAACCTTTGAGCCATCTCTACAGCCCCCAGTTACGGTCTCTTGATGAGTATTCCTTCTGTTTCCTTCAGTTTCTGTATTGCTTCTTCAGGGATTAAACCCTTCTTTTCCTCAAGAGTCCAATGGAACATACCCATATTGTGTGAAGGAAAAATATTAGCTACCAGTCACTGAATACACAGCATATGCTAGGTCTTATGGAAGCTGCTCATCTCTAAATGATTATAATGTGTTGGTGTCACTGGACACATATGAAGATAAGCACAAAGATCTAAATGTTTTTGTCTGAAGTCATGTTGAGTAGATTAAGTAGTGATCAAAACAAGTTTGAGGTCAGCTGAATTACACATGAGTTGAGGTCAGCCAAGACTATATATAGCAAAATCCTGACTTAAAAGAGGAAAAAAGGAGCAAACAGACTCCAAAGCCCATGTTCTTTTACACTTTCTTAGTTTCATTTTAAGTCACATTTGATGACCAATGTCCCACTTGCTGTCTGTCTTAGGAGATATCAAAGGTCCTGCTCTCCAAACTAAAGGAAGTTCAAGGGAATGGAGTACAGGGAAGACAATGTGACCAGTCTCTTCCTCCATTTTTTTTTTTTTTTTTCCCCGAAACAGGGTTCCCCTCTGTAGCCCTGGCTGTCCTGGAACTCACTCTGTAGACCAGGCTGGTCTCGAACTCAGAAATCTGCCTGCCTCTACCTCCCAAGTACTGTACTGGGATTAAAGGCATGCACCACCACTGCCCGGCTCTTCCTCCATTTCTATAATGAATAACCTTTGCAAATAAAAGCCTGGTGGTTTCTGCCTGCTTTAAACCCTCCCATACTCTCTGCATTGCTGACAGGACAATAATCCAAAAATACTTCTGGAATATACAAGGTTCTTCATGACCTGTTCACCTCACCATCGATGCTCCTACATCCTGTCTTTCTTTACAACCCCACATCCCCCACAGACTCAGAACGGCCAGAAATTGTTTTTGCTAAACTATAATACCTGGGCTTCTGTTTCTTGAAGGCTCCTTCCCAGAGTTACCTTAGGGTCACACAGGGCAAACGGTAAGCCTTTTTGAACATGGTGTCTAGAGCCTACTTCTATGCTGCCTTGGTTTCTTGGGATCATCTCTATCACTGAGTTGCACATTACACTGCCAAAGAGTTTTCAGACACACCCACATCAGCAGCTACAGCTTAAAGACAAGTGTCTTTGTTCTTCACTTTAGATCTCTTTTATTCAAACCAAGTACACAACAAAATTTTACAAACGACTGGACGCAGCCACCTGGAAACCAGTGACAGTCCTCAAGCCTGTGACACAGGAGTTAACAATTGTCATACCAACTTCCATTCACATCCCTGCCTCAGTCCAGCTCACAGCAGGCTGGGGCAAGGCAGTTAGGCAAGGTTGACCTGGCAACATAGTACCAAGGCTTGGTCAAGCTTTTCAGGCCAACCTGTCTCCTGGGCTTCTTTTTGCCTCACTCGTGGTATTCCCATTCCCTTCTAGCCAGCATCTCACAGGCAGCCCAGTGTCTCTAGGGGGTCACACCTCTTGAAGACTCTGCAGAGTCCAGAGTCCATTCCTTGCTATCTCTCCTGCCTCTGTCCCTCTGCTTGCCTGCCTTCCTCTGAGGCTACCATCATTCTAAGAACAGCCTTGGCCAATCCCTCCAGGACGTAGCCATGACATCATCAACAGGTGCAATTAAAACCTTGGAAGGACAAAGCCTCTTACTAGGGTTGGCTCACTCCTGCCTTACTACCTACTACCAAAAAAGGCTGGCCCCAACCTTATTCCAAAACAGGATTAGCTTTTAGTCCCTATAGGGAAATGCTTAGCGTTATGGCACTCCATTATTTGAAACAGTTGGAGGAGGTCTCAGGATGGGTCCTAGCGAAAGGAAACAACAACCTGGTGCACTCTAATCTTTCACACTCTTATCCTGACACAACTCCAGTTTATACATTAGAAAAATGGAAACAGACAGGAGAGATGGCTCAGCGGTTAAGAGCACCAACTGCTTGGGTCCTGAGTTCAATTTCCAGCAACCACATGGTGGCTCACAGCCATCTGTAATGGGATCAGATGCCCTCTTCTGATGTGTCTGAAGACAATGACAGTGTCCTATACATAAATAAATCTTTTTTTTTTTTTGGTCTTTTGAGACAGGGTTTCTCTGTGTAGCCCTGGCTATCCTGGAACTCACTCTGTAGACCAGGCTGGCCTCAAACTCAGAAATCCGCTTGCCTCTGCCTCCCAAGTGCTGGGATTAAAGGCATGCGCCACCACTGCCCGGTTACATAAATAAATCTTTATTTAAAAAAAAAAAAAAGAAAGAAAAGAAAAATGGAAACAACCCATACTGTGGTAAAACCCTGACTGTCACATGTGGACACTTTAATACATTACAAGTGCTCCTGACAGGGCTTTCTTGATTTTAGTTTTACACTGCAGATGAGGCTTATCCACAGGGTTGGACCTCAGAGTCCAGCGTGCACCTTTGCAAATGTCTCTAATCCTTGAGTTAACGTCTGAAGACTCACTCCACTCTGGATGTGAATGCAGGTGACGCCTGGAACAAAAAGCAGTCATACTGTAGCACGTTTTCAAGGCTCTGCTGTGCGATAATCACCCTACACCTATTTTCTCTACCTCCTTCTAAGAACTTCCCCCTCACCCCCGAGTAGTGACTCAGTACCAAGTTTGCTAACATCTATGATATTCCGATTCTCATCATCAAAGAAGATCATCTGAGAGAAAGGAACTCCGGTCTTGTGGTGCAGCCTGTGAAAAAGAGGGCAGGGGTAATCCAGTTGTCAAGCTGACCTCTGGTAGTCCACTCGTTCCCACACCATCTGTCTGCCTACCTCTCAAAGTGCATGACTTTGCTGCCTGGATAGATTTCTCGATGAGTAAAGTATTTGCCAAGGTCAAAGAGCTCCAGGAGTTGGTTGGCCCCGTGTATCTCACTTGTCCTTTAAAAAAAAAAAAGTCAATAAATATGTGTATTAGGGGAGTGCCAGAGATGCAGGCAAAGTTAGGTATAAGGGGATAAAGGGACAACTTTGCCCACTGTTATTCAATACCAGAGATTCTGACATAACTAACCTTTAATAATTTAAAAGTACAGAATGCAAATGATAGAAAAGCAACGACAGTTGGGCAATTGGATAGTGCTCGCTGTTAATCCTGGCAGTGAGAGGCAGTGGCAAGAGGCTCTCTGTGAGGTGGAGGCCAGCCTGGTCTACAGATCAAGTTCCAGGACAGCCTGGGCTATACAGAGAAACCTTGTCTCGAAAAACAACAGCAACAAAAACAAAGGAACAAACAGTAAAGAAAGCAAAGCAACGAAAATATTGTACATTTGCACTTCCTAATTTTTGGTACCCAGGGGTTATGTGCAAGTTCTATATGCATCTATTTGAGTCTGCAGAATCTCACCGCGAAGCAGCAGCGACAGGCACTCCAAGGCTCTGCAGTCTTCTCAAGACCTCGGGCACCTCCGGGTACAATTGGATGTTCTGGCCCCGCCTATCTCGTACAGTTCCATCGCTGGAGAGGATGACACAACGCTCAGTTCCCGCAGTGTCCCTCCTGGTCCCATACCTCCCATTGTCTCACCTGCTCTTGTGGAATGGGGGGTCAACGTGTGTATCAACCCAGAAAGGCCAGAGCGTGTAATCTGCGAGAGGAAGCGGGAAGAAGGTTCAGCTGGAGAAGTGCAGACACATAGCTACCGCGGGGAGCGGAAAAGGGAAGCGGCTTATAAAATCTCCCTGCCCTTCCTTACCCAGATCAAAAACCGCAAGCTTTGGCAGGTGCGTCATGATACACCGGCAAATCCAAACTTGGTGCTGAGCACACCCCAACTCTATGGTGGCCAAGTAGGCGGCGTGCGCGCCACAGAGAACCGGCGAGGCTCGGGGACTAGAGCGTCGACTTGGCCTCCTGCGACGCCGCAAGAGCGCCTTCGGAGGCTCTGCGGGGAGAATACCTGCAGCGGGCGACCACGCCTCTCTCCAAGGCACGGGCCAGAAAGTATTTCTTCCTTTCACCACCCAACTCACTTTTCACTAGAGAAGCCACAGAAGTCTTCTTTTTGCACTTCTATTTTGGAATTGAGACCTCATCTCATCAGCTTATTACTCTGCGCTCATCTTGTCTTCACGTCAGAATCTTGACAGTATAAAAACCAGTCTTCAAAAGCCGGGCGGTGGTGGTGCACGCCTATAATCTCAGCACTTGGGAGGCAGAGGCAGGAGGATTTCTGAGTTCGAGGCCAGCCTGGTCTACAGAGTGAGTTCCAGGACAGCTGGGGCTACACAGAGAAACCCTGTCTTATAAAAACAAAACAAAACAAAACAAAACAAAAAAAAAACAAAAAAAACCAAAGTCTTCAGCAACAGTATATGCAGAAAGAGTGTAGTGTCTGCACTCCAAAGTGATGTCTGCTTTAACCACAGCTACACAGGAGGCCTAGGCAGGGGAGGTTACTGCTACCTAGGAATTGAGATCAGCATGGGCAATGAATGAAAATCTAGTCTTACAAAGGAGGTGGGGGAGTCTATAAGCTCTTTGAAACTTTCTCCAAGCCACTGTGAAGGTCCAGAAGGGCTGCACTGGGAAAGGATTTCTTCCTTTGGTTTCTTCCATCCTCGGCAACAGTATTTTAACAGATGTGAGTTTATACAAATGGATTTGTAGTGTTTGCTAATTTCTGAAACTATTCTTGCCACAGACTCCCTGCCCTTCCCTCTCTCTCTTCTTCCTTTCTCAAGGTAGGATCTCACTATGCAAGTAAGGGTAACCTTCAATTCACTAGGTATGTAGCTTAGACTGCTCTAGAATTCTTTCTTCTCATGCCTCAGCCTCCCAAGTGCTAGAATTACATGCGTGAACCAACACAGCTAGCTACCATGTCCCATTTCAACTTACCAAGAGAGCCATTTATTTTTTTTTTCACAAAGCTTTAAACTAAATGTTAAGTTCCCAAAGATTAAAGTTCAAAAACTATAAAAATGAAACAGAAGAATATAAACTGCTACCACTGTGCATACCCTGGTCCTTCTAACTGGCTGAAGATGAATTCTATTGACGGCAAACAGGATGGCACTGGGCTAGTAATCAAAGGGCCTTGCGCTATTGTGGTGCTTGGCTGCCTTCCCTAGGACCCGTTGGTGACTCAGCCATCCCATGGGCCTCTGGTCTAAACTGCCCAAGAGCTACCTAGTATTCTTCACTCTTCTTGGGAAGTATTATTGAATAAAAGTGACCTGCTCGCTCAAGAGAGCCATTTAACATGGAGTGAGAGGAAGAGTGACAACACTTGGCACTCATGAGCTTAGAAGAACTGACTGCAGCACATTGCTAATGATCCTTTTAGGGGATGAGGACCAAACACTATCAGAGTTGGTTTCTTAGGTGGAGTGCAAAAGCAGGCTAAGCTGGCATTTAGAACTTTTGATGAAATAATTCCTCTGGGTTTAGTGTGCCCATCTATCTGTGCAGGGGCCACAACAACTCGTCCAGAATCATTTGGGATAATGGAGTAAAATGTTTTTCAGTTGAAAAGCTAAGCCAGGTGGTGGGTCATGCCCGTAATCCCACCTACCTAGGTAAACAAAGGAGAGAGGATTAAAAATTCAAGGGTGTGGTAGCCTTCTCCTTTAACCTCAATGCTCAGGAGGCAGAGGCAGACAGATCTCTGAGTTTAAGGCCAGCCTGGTCTACATACTGAGTTCCAGGACAGCTAGAGCTATATAGATTCTGTCTCAAGAAAAAAAAAATCAAGAGTTCAGGGCCAGCCTGGGATACCTATCCAAAACCTGTTTCAAAATAAAGGATATTCCAGGCTGATGGCACATGCCTTTAATCCCAGCAGACAAATCCATGTGAATTTGAGGCCAGTCTGTCTATATAGTCTGTCTACACAGTTCTAGGCTAGCTGGGGCTACAAAGTTAGACACCTCCCACCCCAACCCACCCACACCTTCTCAAAACAAACCTAAGAACAGCACCTTTCCACTGTTCCACTGTCCTACTTCTACTGGTTACCATTATGGCCACTTTGGTTTCAGTCATTTGTGTTAAGGAAAAAGAGTCCAGAAGGCCAGGAAATATTTTATTGACAACCAAGGACATAGCCATTAGAGAGGGAAGCACACAGGACTGCAAACTAAAACCCAATAGCCAGCAGGGGCCATTTGGGCCAGGAACACTGCACCCTGGCGTCCTCACATTCTCCCACCAGTAGACACACAAGATCGGGCATCCAAGGGAAGGGGCAGTGGTTCTGGTGTCCCAGAGAGTGAGAGGATAAGTAATGCCACATTATGAATGGCAGGGCAAGGAGGTAAACAGAACCAAGTTTCTTCATTGCCCAAGACCACCTCCTCCTCTAAGAGCCAACACCAGGTGGAGGACGGAACCACCTAGAATCTTGTAATCAGCTGCTGTCTTTTCATCATTCCTACAGGGAAGAAAAAGCATTAGAATTACCATCTAAAATGGGCATCTGTGACCTGGGTTTGGTGGATCTCTGAGAGGCCTGTGAAACTGTATGAGAAAAATATTCTTTTACTAACCTCTAAGGGTAATTAGTATTTAATTTTGAATACAGACAAAGAGACCCACAGTGTTAACAATATGGTAACCTACACAATAGAAAGTAGATTATCTTTTTATTATTACATTATGACTGTTTGCAAGTATCTTGAAAATTTAAAAACAAGAAAAAAGCAGTTATCTTTTTAACTTACAATATGATATTAATAAAGAGGGCTGGAAAGATGGCTCAGAAATTAAATGCTGCTGGGCAGTGGTGGCGCATGCCTTTAATCCCAGCACTTGGGAGGCAGA
>NW_022196915.1:42185629-42186742 GCF_008632895.1 Mastomys coucha
AAAAAGTTAAAAGCTCAAACTGCTCCTTTTGCAGAGGACCTGAGTTTGGGAGGCTCATAATCTCATTTAAATAAAGTTCCAAGGGGATCTGACAGCTCTGAAATCTGAGGGCACCTGTACTCAAGTGTACATATTAAATACATACATAACTGAACATAATAAATTTAAAAGCATATTAATAAAGCATATATATTACTATTCTACAAATTTGTTCTAGTAGTTTGTTAACTGTCTCGATATTAGTTTATAATTCAACCTATTTTACTCTATGTCTGAAATATTCTATGCCTTCTCTTATATTCTGAGAAGACTCCATGTGCTTCATCAGATTGCCAAAGAGCTGCAAGCAGGAACACACTGAAGTAGTGCAGGCCTGCTGAGCCTGTAGCCTTTGTCACCTTCCCCTGTATCCATCCTCACACAGGATGGCTATGCCCCACTCTCCACACAAGCTTACATTTGTTTGCCACTGTAGATGAGCCGCTGCTGCTGGGGAGGAATTCCTTCCTTTTCTTCCACACGCTCTTTGATTCGCTCCACCTTTGGAGAAACAAGTGGTCAGAGGCTGCTTAGAATTATACAAATACTAGCCTTTAGTCCCAGCACTTGGGTGGTCGAGACAGGCTCATCTCTATGAGTTCAAGGCCAGCCTGAGTTCCAGGACAGCCAGGGGTACACAGAGAGAAGCTCTATCTTGGAAAACCAAAATAAATAAACAAGTCAATGCTAAGAATAAAGGCTGTATAGACAACTTGAGAGCAAAAGGACCAAGGTCATAAGCACATGCGAAGAAATACACAGAGAAGGAGGGAAGACACACTGAGTATGCCTCACCTTGTCTGTGGGTTCGATGTCAATCTCAATCTCCTTTCCAGTCAGCGTCTAAAACAGACAAAGATGTCATAAATCCTACAGCACGACACCAATTTGCTCTCTGTGGTGGACTGAATGAGAACAGGCTCATGTCTGAATCCGTGGTGCACAGTTGGTGGGACTGGGAAGCATTAGAGGTATGGCCTTGTTGAAGGTGTGTCACTGGGGGCAGGCGTTGAGGTTTCAAAAACCCAAGCCATGTTCTCTCTCCTTCTCTCTCTCTCTCTCTCCCTCCCTCCC
>NW_022196915.1:42186759-42189971 GCF_008632895.1 Mastomys coucha
CTCTCCCTCCCTCCCTCCCTCTCTCTCTCTCTCTCTCTCTCTCTCTCTGCTTCATGCTTGGGGACTGAGGTTTGAGCTCTTAGGTTCTGCTCCAGCACCATGTCTACCTGTCTGCTGCCATGCTCTTTGCCATGATAGTACTGGACTTGTCCTCTGAAACTGTAAGCCCCAAATTAAATATGTTCTTTTATCATGCTGTCTTTTCACAAAAATAGAAAAGACATTTATTTTTTATTTCTTTTTGGTTTTTTGAGACAGGGTTTCTCTGTGTAGCCCTGGCTGTCCTGGAACTCACTCTGTAGACCAGGCTTGCCTCGAACTCAGAAATCAACTTGCCCCTGCTTTCCAAGTGCTGGGATTAAAGGTGTGTGCCACCACTGCCCGGCTGCTTTTTGTTTTAAGATGTATCCTAGGCTATGCTATGTAGCCAAGGATGACCTCAACTTTTTTTTTAAGGATAATTTTACTGGAGTTTAAAGGAAAAACCCTAGGGCAGGCAAGCTGTAACTTCAGCAGTTGTGTGAAGGAAGAATACAGAGAAGAGAGAACACTGTGTTGGCCAGAATCTGCCCAGGTTTGGTCTGCAATATACAACCAACCCTGAATTGATTTTTCTTGCCTTTACCCCTCCCCCAACTCACACTCATACACATACATACACTCCCATTTTGGTTTGGTTTTCTGTACAGGTTTCAAATTGTCAATAATGAAAATTATTTTAATGTTATTAAGTTCACACACATATGAAGTGGAAATTTCTAGTTTCATTGGAAAGTTAGTTACATCAAATGATGTTTTATTGGGGCATACAGGTGAAAGAATATCTTGCTAAAGCAAACATGTGAAACACTGTTATCCTGAAACAGACACAGGAGAAAGGTTGTTTGATGAAAGTGTATATTATATGACCCCACAGATAGCACTGAGCCTTGGGTTGGTTTGCTCTACCTAACAAAACACATGTATTGGTTGTTGAACTCAACTTGTGATAACACCACCATTGAGAAAAACTTGCCTAAGACCTGCTTTTGAGGTTCCTGAAGCGGCTTACTGCTTCTGCGGCCTCACCTCAGGCTGGTTGTTGAGCCTGGTGGTTTCTTCAAGAATAAATTTCAGTTGCTGGTGATGCCTGACATCTGAGTGCTGAAAGGACTGGTCTAGAGCTGCCATTTCATGCCTGGTGTCTAGGACTGGTCTGCAGCTGCTGAACTGTATTTGGTGTTTAGTAAGGGACCAAACTGCTGCCAAAGAAGATCGAGCTTGCCCCCAAAGAACCATTACTGAATAGGTCCACTTCCCCTATATCCTAATAAGTTTTCTTTTCCACTACTTCTGCAGGGTGATGGACTAGAAGAGAGGTTGAACTCTTATTAAAAGTAGGTTGCAAAAAATGTATACCTACATACATATTTTGAAACAGAGTCTCACTATTGGCCTGGTGTGGGCAGCCATGACAAGCCTTTTCCTGAGGGCTGGGAATCACAAGCCCTCATGCTTACAGACCAAGTGCTCTTCCTCATTGAGCTGTCTCTACAGGCCTAGAAGGTTTTCTTTGTTTTTGTCTTGTTTTTTGAGACAGGGTCTCTTTGTATAACATTCCTGACTGTCCTGGAACTCCATTTGTAGACAAGGCTAGCCTGAAACTCAGAGATCTGCCTGTCTCTATCTCCTGAGTGCTGAGGTTAAAGGCATGCACTACCACATGCTCCCAAGAGATATTCTTTTTTCTAAAGATTTATTTATTTTATGTATATAAGTACACAATGTAGCTGTACAGATAGTTGTGAGACTTTATTTGGTTGTTGAGAATTGACTTTTTTAGGACCTCCGCTCACTCCGGTCAGCCTCACTGGGCCCCGCTCGCTCAGTCCTTGCTCGCTCTGGCCCAAAGATTTATTTATTATTATAATTAAGTACACTGTAGCTGTCTTCAGACACACCAGAAAAGGGCATCAGATCTCATTACGGGTGGTTGTGAGTCACCATGTGGTTGCTAGGATTTGAACTCAGGACCTTCAGAAGAGCAGTCAGTGCTCTTACCTGCTGAGCCATCTCTCCAGCCCCACAAGAGATATTCTTGACACAAAGTTATCATACTGTGGTGATGAAAGATCTATACATTATGGATTGGGGGTTTTTGTTTGTTGTTTTGAGATAAGGTCTCACTATGTAATAAGGGCAATTGGACTGCTGCTGCATTCTAGCTACTGTAGGGTGGGAAGGTAACTGGTAGACTCCCTGGAAAATAATTTGACAGTTCTTTTAAAGTTATGTGTAACATCAACATGGCCTAGTAATTCCACTCCAAGATATTTAAAAAAAAAAAAAAAAGCCGGGCGGTGGTGGCACATGCCTTTAATCCCAGCACTTGGCAGAGGCCAGCCTGGTTTACAGAGTGAGTTCCAGGACAGCAGAGGCTATACAGAGAAACCCTGTCTCGGGGAAAAAAAAAAAGAAAAAGAAGGGCTGGAGAGATGGCTCAGTGGTTAAGAGCACTGGCTACTCTTCCAGAGGTCCTGAGTTCAGTTCCAAGCAACCACATGGTGGCTCAAAACTGTCTGTAATGAGATCCAGTGCCCCTTCCTCCCCTGCAGTCATACATGCAGGCAGAACGCTGTATACATAATAAATCTTTAAAAAAAAGTTGTGTTCCAAATACCTGGCAGACTAGCAGGAGTAACCCTTTGTTAAGGTAATGGGAAGGTAATTTATGATAGAAGATGCTACATTTTATTTGAGGCCCACAGACATAAGGTAACGCATTTCATTTAGAAATGGTTTAGGCTGGTAGCTAGCTAATACACAATGTCTTACCCCATTCCAGACAAAACAAAACCAGGAAGGACTTAACTGTGAAGAAGAAAGTGGTACAGATAGGCAAGATATCAGCAATACAGAGAAATAGCTGAAAAATGAATAATCTCTAGAGAACATTCATGTATATATATATATGTATATGCAAGAAAGACATGGACAAAGGGATTAATATTAGGCAGAAGTGGGGCTAAAGAGATGTCTCAGTGATTAAGACCACTCTTTCAAAGGAGTTGGGATTCTGTTCCTATGGCTCACAACTACCTGTGACTCCAGTCTCAGGGAATCTGGTGGCCTCCTTGGGCACCAGGCACACAGGTACAAAGACATACAAGCGCAGAAAGCACCCGTACACATACATGTAATAAAAATGTGACTTAAAAAAAAAAAACAAAACA
>NW_022196915.1:42190124-42211795 GCF_008632895.1 Mastomys coucha
AAAAAAAAAAAAAAAAAAAAAAAAAAAAATCAGGTGTTGCAGAAGAGGAGAGTGGCAAATACTAAGACAATGCCTGCCTGCAATCCTAGCCTCTGGAGGATCACACACACAAGGACTGTGAACCGTGGATGGGGGCAGGGAGGGGGAGCCACTGCCATCAGCTTGTCTTAGTCAGCAGTTAGAGGGCTAACACAGGTGGATCTCCACAAGCTTGAGAGCAACCTAGGCTACAGATACAGAGGCTGGTTCAAAAACCCAAGTAGTCCACCTCCTCCACCACCATTCTTATGATTCATTAAGTCTGAGAAGCCTACCCAGAACACAGTGTTGTATATCTTAAAAACAATGAATAAAATGGTGTTTAAGACTCAAAGATCTATTGCTAACTCATAGATTACCTATGTCTGAAAAACAGTAATCAACCTGCCCTCTGGCCTCAATCTTTAATTAAAGTTATTTGGAAGGACTGAAGAAAACAAGGCTAACAGCTGACGTATCCAGTAACTGAAGATCTGTCTTCAGTCATTACACAGCAATGAAAAGGTCAGATTAACGCCAGGCCTCCTCATTATTATCATTTTTGTGTCTCTGTCTAAATGTACAAAGGTAAAAACAGCAGAATGGCCTGATAAGGGTTTAAAACTGAAGATCTAAGGAAGCTGAAGAAGAGTATCAAGAACCAACGCACCAATAAGTAGTCTGAATGGCCAAAGAGGTGAGGCTAGTTCTTAACGTCCAGTTCCGACAGGAAGGTGCCTGCCTAGTGGTCACACTCCTAGCTTAGCTACTGAAAGACGGGTGAGACACTAACCTTGGTTCATAGTCTAGCTACTGAAAGGCCCTCACTTTCATCAGACAACCAAATGTTTTGCTTTGGAGGGAGCCTACGTTGAGACCAGAGGGACGTATACAATCTAGGCATGAAGAATAGGGGACAAAGCTTTCCCACAAAATTCTGGAGTGAGTAGCCAAGCTGCTGCCAGGCCTTCTCTATGACTGCAAGGGCTTGAATACAGTGAAACCAGGACAAACGCTGCCTCCCTCTAGGTCAGAACACAGACCTGGCAAGGAAGTAGGGGAGGCAAAGACCCAAGGTCTTCAGGTTAGACCGGCCTCCAGAGCTCAAAGCCTCCCGGGGTCCCCCTAGTTCCCATCAAGCCTCGCGCAGGGCCCCGAGGGAGTCAACCCTCCAAGTTCAGGAAAGGCATGGTTTTCCTTCCCGCCTCTCCCCTAAGGCGCAGCGGCTAACCCAGCACTACCGAGTCTTGGAAAGTCTGGAAACGCTCCCACCTTCACTTTAATTAGCATCTTCCTCCCAGGTTGGGGTTGCAGGCGGCTAGAGTGCTGCTTCTCCCGCTGTGGTCGCTGCTGCCGCTGCCGCTTCCCAGCACTCCACGGCGAGGAACACTTCTGCTTCCGGGTCACTCTCCAGACCCACCCTCTCCTCTTTCCACCCGGTTCCCGAAACGCTCAGGAATGCCCTCGTGTTTTGTGTCAGTGGGGTTGTAAAGAGAAAAGCAAGCCGGTTTAGGAATAGCCAGACGACGCCCTGAAACCCTGCGCGTGGCCGGCGAACTGGTGTTAGCGGAGAGCTGGAACTGAACAAACTACTTTTCCCATCATGCTTGGAGGCAGCTCCATCCTTTGCATTCTAGGAGTTGTAGTCCTCCTGCCGCTCGCACTCAACGGCAGCCTCCGTGTGTGGACTTTGTTACCCAGAAGGCCTTGCACAGCGCCCGAAGCTAGAATTTCTTGGGTAGTCGGGTTTGCAATTAGCTGAACTTGTTCGAGATACCCTGAAGGCTCATCGAGGCTGCACGCGGCTAGTTGCTAAGCGGAAGAATCTTTGGTCAACTGCCACCTGAGTCAAAGCAACAGGAAGTGAGTACCGCTATGCCGGAAGCTGGTTAATCTCTTTTCTCCTCCTTTACTAAATCAGCTTCTTACTCAAAATTGCCCTTTGCAGGGGCAGGAAAAGGGAGATTAACTAGGTAAGGAAGCACCTTCAGAGATCATAATCTCTTTCCAGTTCTCCCTAAAAACCGTACGTGGGATTGAAGCATTAGTGTAATCCAGACAGGACCCCAGCGACACTTAAAGGACCATACCCTGATCTGACTTCTACACAATTTAGGCATTAGAGGTGATTCTTGTCCTAGCGTCATCAAGACATTGAGGCTCACGGGGGACTTGGTTTAGAATTTTGTTCCTTCCCAGTCTTACAGCCTCATTTTTTTTTTTTTTAAATCTAACTCCAGCCCTGCATCATGCCTCATATTGACAATGATGTGAAACTTGACTTCAAGGATGTCCTGTTGAGGCCCAAACGCAGCACTCTTAAGTCTCGAAGTGAGGTGAGCTCCTTATTTATTTATTTATTTTTTGTAGTTGTTGTTTTGTTTTGTTTTGTTTTGTTTTTGACCTCAAGCTTTTAATGGACCAGGACCAAGAAAGCTGTGGAATTCGAATATGATACATATTTTCTGAATGAATGAAATGCTTAATGTTCTGTTAATGTCTACAGGTAGATCTCACAAGATCATTTTCATTCCGGAACTCAAAGCAGATGTACAGTGGCATCCCCATCATTGCTGCCAATATGGATACCGTGGGTACTTTTGAAATGGCTAAGGTTCTCTGTAAGGTGAGATTAACCTTATGCACCCTACCAAATATTATTCCAGGTGGCTACAGAGGAACTGCATCTCTACCCTTAGTCTCTGGCAATTAATAGAATGTTGGGCTTACTATTTTCTTCCATTACTAAAAACCATTTGATAGTTCAAAATCTGTCTGAATAGTGAGATTCAAAATTAGATTTGTTTCATCTTTTTTATTTATAATCCCCCATAAATTATATACTTTACCAAATTCTTCCAGTGCCCACCCAGGTCAGCCCAATCACATGCATTTCTTCAGTTACTCATCGTTTGAACATTAAGCAGTCACTGTTTAGTCCAGAAATTAAATACTGTTTTGAGTATCTAAATTATTCTACCTGAAATATCACAAAGGAAAGGAGTTTATTACTTTTCCTGTATGCCTACTGTTCTTTTAATTTTTCACTTCTTTAAGGCTCTTCTAGGTTCCTGGGAGTTTCTGAGATCTATTCCAAATGGAAGTTTTGTTCTTAAATACAGATTGTTCCCTTTGAAAATGGAAGACACTGCTCCTGACAGTAATATCACTTGCCTCTATGCATGTAGCTGAGAAGGTAGATAGTTGCCTGGGTGCTTTTGAGAACATAATGTGCTTTGCTAGTCAATCAACGTAGCCCTAGTTGATGGGTTCTGTTTGTGGCTGTTAGCCTTAAAGACCTTGTTTTTTTTTTCTAGTTTCTTGTAGAATGTTTGTTGTGCTTTCTCTGAAATTAATAATTACGGAGTTTTATTACTTTATTTGTTACCATTTACTAACTCTTCAGAGTTCCGGCTGTTATCTCTTGTCTGCCGTCTCTGACAGGTGGATTTGAGGAATTGGCAAATCTGTTAAAAGACATGCTGTAATCTATGAACCTTACTGAGGACTGGATTTCAATACTGTGGAAATCAAATTTTAGAAAAATAGCCAAGTCTCAATAATGACTTTTAAAAAAGGTTAGATACAAGCAAAGTTTTTCTTAGGGTTTGTAGATATTAGGTGAACTTATTAAACCAACATATCTTCAAGACCTGCTGACCACCTTTAGTTTTTATGAACATGTTGACAGTTGATTTTTACTGAGAAAGCAGAATACCAGCTTTTACGCATAGAACTCCCTTTGGCTGGCTGATACATGACTTCCTTGTGTTTCTTCTCACTTGTAAAATTTGTGCTGTTTCAACCAACTATTGACTCTTGGGGTTGCACATTTATGCTCAGAAAGCAGAAACACCAGCATTCACAGTGTCTTCTCAGTGCCTTTCTAGAGTATTGAGAAGTTTGCAGTTTCATGAGTCAGAGGTTTTATTTATTTAGCTAAGACAGGGTTTCTCTGTGTAACTTTGGCTGTCCTAGAACTTTGCTTTGTAGATCAGGCTCTCCTTGAACTCAAAGATCTGCTTGCCTCTGCCTCCCAAGTGCTGGGATTATAGGCCTGTGCCACCACTGCCTGGGAATCATTGTTTTTTTGAATTTGCCTAAGAGACGCCATTGATCTTTGCATTTGCATGTTTATGTCCCTAACATGAAAAATATGTTCTTTTCCAGGAGAAAAGAGAATGGTTGCAATAGTATTTTGTTGCTCCACTAGTCTTACTCCTTTAACTTTGTGTCTAGACTTGTTGGATTACTGCCAGCAAGTAAACCAGAAGAGAGAAAAACATAGATGATTTGAGAGCTGGATCTCCTTAGAGCTGAGTGTAGACAAACTCCCTCCATTTAGGCTCTTTAGTTCTTCAAGCCCTGATACTTGTTTTACTGTACCAAGAGCATGTCCCTATCACTTTTTTTTTTTCCGAGACAGGGTTTCTCTGTGTCGCCCTGGCTGTCCTGGAACTCACTCTGTAGACCAGGCTGGCCTTGAACTCAGAAATCCACCTGCCTCTGCTTCCCAAGTGCTGGGGTTAAAAGGGTGCGCCACCACCACCTGGCCTGTCCCTATCACTTTTAAGGTCATGAACAATGAATGTGCTCAGAGTACAGTACTTTGGTAGGAATACTGGACAAGTGCTAATGGGAGTAAAGGCTGTACTGGGGTTGTAGGACTAATAGTGGCTGAAAGCTCAACCATGAACTTCCTCATACTATTCTTCTCTCAAGGCAGTATAAAGATATATCTAGATAGTCTATAAAGTTTCTGCCCTTTTGATGGTTCTTTTTTCTCTTCAGTTCTCCCTGTTCACTGCCATCCATAAGCACTACAACATCCATCAGTGGCAAGAGTTTGCTAGCCAGAATCCCGACTGTCTTGAGGTAACTCTGGGTGTACCCTGCTCATTAGTTTTCCAGGAATCCTCTTTTTTGCTCTTGGAAATCAACCCTCACCTTTAACCCCTACTGGCCACTTACCATGTCATTTCTGATACAATGCTACAGGTTGGAGTAATGCTTTTTCTCCACAGTATCTAGCTGCCAGCTCAGGCACAGGCTCTGCTGACTTTGAGCAGCTGGAACAGATCCTGGAAGCTATTCCTCAAGTAAAATATATATGCCTGGATGTAGCTAATGGTTACTCTGAACATTTTGTTGAATTTGTAAAGGATGTACGGAAGCGATTCCCCCAACACACCATCATGGTATGTTTCTACTTTTTGCTTTGTTGAGACAAGGCTTCTGTATCTCTGGCTGCCATGAAATTACTCTGTAGACCAGTCTTACCTCAAACTCAAGAGACCCGTCTGCCTCTGCCTCTGGAGGCTGGGATTAAGGGCGTGCACCACCACACTCTGAATATTATTGTCCCACACCTGTTACTTTTGTCTCCTCGTTCCTGACATTTCATTTTGTTGTATCAGTACTTGGTCTCTGCTTTATCATGATATTTCTACTCTACATGTTACTGTCATGGTTCAAAGTTTAAAATGGGTATTAATCAATGCAACATCTCTGACCTTTGGTTCATAGTTCATTAATCAAGGACTTAAAAAAAATGATGGTACATTTACACACTGCACATACCTGTTACACACAGGTGTGCCTACTGGACAGTATAAAGTGTCCCATGAAAGCCTGGCGCTGATACCTATCTATAATCCCAGTACAACAAGAAGTATCATATAAAACCATGTTTGATTTTTTAGAAGCTTTACTAGAGACAATCCAAGGCTTTATTTTCTTCACAGCATTGAAAAGGGGGGATGTTGCATTGTCCACATACTGTTGGGCAGATGGTTATTTCAGCCCACCTTCTAATGTCTTTCCATTTTTCTCAAGGTAGGGAGCTTTAGGACTGGGCAGTGGTTCTCTGTACTGAAAGGGCACTACTGTCGATCTGAGTGGAATTTCTGACTCACCAACTGCTCTTTAATGTCACTTTATGTCTTGTTGCCCACCTTGCTGTCCTAAAGGTCATTCTGGACCTGGTTTTATCCTAGTTCAATGACAATATTGTTTCCTCTATCCTTCACACTAAGTCAAAGTATGTATGTGGGGTGAGAGGAAGGGTGAGTAGGAATCTAGGTCCTTTGGAGTTGGTGGAAGATCCTGTAGGAGGTCTCTAGGTACCCTTTATTTGTAATAGGAAGGTCACAATCAAGGCATGGATTATATGAGAGCATAAAAGCTGTTCTCCACCCCTGGTCCTAAGAGTGCTGTTTCGGTCATTGTCTCAGGCAGGAAATGTGGTAACAGGAGAGATGGTAGAAGAGCTAATCCTCTCTGGGGCTGACATCATCAAAGTAGGAATTGGTCCTGGTAAGCTGTTTCCTTGGGGCCATCATCTCATCTGCCCGGTTGAAGGCAAAAACCATAGGACAGTTCACTCTCACTTTTGTCACTCTTCCCAGGCTCTGTCTGTACAACTCGGAAGAAAACTGGAGTGGGGTATCCACAGCTCAGTGCAGTGATGGAGTGTGCAGATGCTGCTCATGGCCTCAAAGGCCATATCATTTCAGTAAGTCTCAAGACCTGGAGAGGGTTTGTGGTTGCCCAGCAGTGACTATTTTCTGCAGTGTGGGTCTCTGGTGAAGTCCTGGTCAGGACACAAGTTCTAGTCCGCTTTGACATGGGCAGTTGAGAAGTCTTGAGAAATCTATGGTCTCTCACAGCATTCCTTCCTTTGTAGGATGGAGGCTGCAGCTGTCCTGGGGATGTGGCAAAGGCTTTTGGTAAGGAGACTGGGAGGGCACTGCAGGAAGATCCTGTAGAAGATAAATCACCTCTGAGGATCTAAGAGCAAGTTATCAAGCTAGACAGCTGAAGACACCATTTAGATTCATAATATAAACCAGTGACCAAGAAACCTAAAATGTCACCTGGGATGACCAATCGAGAAAATCCTGAGATTTTGATCCTCCCCAGGGTGAGCCAGAGCCATTTATGACATGCCCTAGATTGACAATGTAATGTAGTGTAGATTGCTGAGCCCTATATCTAACCTACAAAATCACCCTGAGGAACAGAACTACAAATATTCATTTTTCTATTTCCAAGGTGATCTTTAAAAATTGGAGACCTTTCATCTTACAACCAAAATCATACTGAGTTGGGAATTGTAAAATGAAGTTACCAGAAGATTGGAGGAACAGAAGCCAGTCAGGGAACTTCTAGGTCTTTAAACATCTTGAGGAAATTAATCCCTCTGGCAGAGGCCAGAGTAGAGACAGTCTCAAGGAATTGTGGATCAGCTATGCAAACAGACCCAGCAGGAAGTGAGACTCACACAAGCTGTTTTTGACAGTTCCTATATGGGTACCTTGGCCAGGTGCATCTTTTCCAACTTCTTGATTTTGGCAGGGGCAGGGGCTGACTTTGTGATGCTGGGTGGCATGCTGGCTGGGCACAGCGAATCAGGTGGCGAACTCATTGAGAGAGATGGCAAGAAATACAAGCTCTTCTATGGAATGAGTTCTGAAATAGCCATGAAGAAGTATTCAGGAGGTGTGGCTGAGTACAGGTATGTATGAAGGGCTAGCACCTGAGTGTTCTTGGTGACTATGAGTCTATGGAAGATGGTGTTATACCCTCTGGGAAATGTAGGGTATCATTCTTGAGAAAAAAATGGTGAAGGGGTATAAACGTTAGAGACAGGAAGAGTAACTGGACTTAAAGAATCCTGCAGGAGGAGGTAATAAAAGTTTTTGTTTTCCAAGGGCCTCAGAGGGAAAGATAGTAGAAGTTCCCTTTAAAGGCGACGTGGAACATACTATTCATGACATCCTAGGAGGCATCCGGTCTACATGCACATATGTAGGGGCTGCTAAATTGAAGGAATTAAGCCGGAGAACTACTTTTATCCGAGTCACCCAGCAAGTGAATCCAATCTTCAGCAATTCCCAGTAGAACCAAGAAGTCTAACTTTCCTGAGGCAGCAATATTGCCACTGGAGCCTCCTGGAGAGGCAGCCCCTGTGGTGGTGGCTGCCTGATTCAAATTCCTAAACACTCACACACACAATGCTACAGCACTACGGAGAGGCGAGAGAGAAGACATGAGATCAACAAATGAGAACCTGGGGACAGTCCCTGAAGATTAGGAAAAAAGGATACTGATCCATACAGAAATGGCAGACCTTGGTCTGGAAAAGGAAGGCTGTTGGAATCATGTTAACCAGCTTCATTAAATGAGATCATCAAATGTCTAAACAGCTTAGAAGTACTTATATATCTGAAATACTTTCATAAAGATGAATGCTGGGCTTTCTGCACAGGCTGGCATCTAGATGCTCCTCCTGGGATTAACCCTGACCCAGTGGGATAAAGGACAATGAATGTTATTCTCATGAAGCACCTATGCCAGCCAGCCTAAGCTAAGTTGGCAGCATGAAAATTTACAAAGTACTCTGGCCTTAGGGACAACTGTTAGGATGGCATAAGGATGGTTTCCCTTCTAGGCTCTCTCCAAACCCTTCTAGGTAAATCTGAGCCCTTTACAAAGGAGTAAATATGCAAAGGGCCTCAACCAGCCATGAGAAGCCAGTTATGTTTCTGAAGAATGACCTACACAGACCTAAGCCTGTTATGTTTCTGAAGAATGACCTACACAGACCTATGCAAGTCTTAATTACTCTTCTTCCCATCAAGAGAGCGAGACAAATCAAGCTTTAATTTTCAAGTGTTAACAATGCTTTTAGCAATGTAGCCAGGCATCTCAGGTCTAGGTTTCCTCTTCTTTTCCACTAAACTGCATGCAGAGCTGCATCGGTAGATGGACAGAGTGCAGAGGGTATTCCGGAGGACCTGAGCAAGAACTGTTTATGTAGCCAGAAAGGAATAGGCTGGACACTATGGGATGTAGTCACAAAACATGGGGATATAGGTATCAAACTTCGTCTTCTGATAATTTTTCAAAGACTCCTATAGAGAAGAAAGCATAATTCCTATAACTGGGAACGATTCACATGGATTCCTGCCTTGCTCTGCCCACCCTCTGGCTCTTCTTTCTGCTTCTTCCTACTCACCTTCTCTTTCTTCTTGTTTTCTTCTTCCTCATCAGAGTCCAAAACCAAGTCTCCTATGGTAATAAAAGAGCTACACAGGGTGGGGGACAGCACTGCAGGAAAGAAACCACAATTAAAACCATTTTTTTGGCCTAGCTTAGTGGCCCACACCTTTAATCCCAGCACTCCAGGCTGAGGCAGGGGGATCTCTGAGTTCAAGGCCAGCCTGGTCTACATATTGAGTTCCAGGGCAGACAAGGTTATGAAGAAAAAAAAAAAAACCTGTCTCGAAGAAAAATGCAAAAATAAAACCTAAACCCACTTTTAGGTGAGCACAGGCCTTGAATAGTCCCAAAGTGCCATAAGATGGTGGTGCACGCCTTTGATCCCAGCACTTGGGAGGCAGAGGCAGGTGGATTTCTGAGTTCGAGGTCAGCCTGCTCTACAGAGTGAGTTCCAGGACAGCCAGGACTATACAGAGAAACCCTGTCTCGAAAAACAAAACAAAACAAAACAAAACAAAAAAAGGCCCAAAGCCGTCTGATCCAGTTCTGACTCAGCCTGCTTACCTGGTTTCTTGACTTTAAGAGGTGGTGTTGAGTGTCTCAGAGGATCCACACAATTCACACCGTTCCTGAGGTGAAGACAAGGGAAAGGCTGGGTGAAAAAGGGAAGCAAGCAGGGAATGGATTCCTAAGGCAGGAGAAGAACTCTTACTCCTTTGGCTCTGCAGCTGCTGAGTCAGGTGGGGTTTCCTCTAATGCCCCTTTCCCCAAGGTTTGAGATGGAGTCTTGGCTTTCTCAATGCAGGCTGGTTCTGTTCCCATAGAACCTGCTGTGTCCATTCCATGTTCTTTCCTGCTTTTAGGGTCAGATACGTCTTGAGCTGGTAAGCCCATGTTCCTAAATGGGAACAGCAGGACTGTGGGCCGCTCTTTATGGCATGCCTTTGCAGACGTCCACTGTGATCGGAATTTTCGCTTTCCCAAAGGGGCCAGATTAAATCGGTTGCCAGCTAAATGTTCTGGGTGCTCCCGTGAAGCTGGCTGCTGAGGGCCAAGCTTAGCTTGAGGCAGAGGACTGTGGGGTGCTGGCTTTGTTTGCTTATGAGGACTCTCTTCCATGGGTTCTACCAGATTCCCTCGGCCAGAAGTAGAGCTCTCTGAAAGATAAAATAACATGCCTTATAAAGTTAGAACCAGGTTAAAACTCAAGTCAGGCCTGTGTTGCAGGCCCATATACTTCCAATCAGCTGCCTCAGGTTTGGTCAAGCTAAACACTAACCTCCAAATTGCTAGTTATCTCAGATGGTTCCCTTACCTGGAAATGGCCACCCCATGTCCATACCATATTGTCGCAAAGCAACAGAAGAAGTGATCAGTGAGCCAGGCTGAATCCAACTTAGAGCATCCTGAAGCTGTGGGCAAGGTGACAGACATGAAGATCGTAATTCTCAATGAAGCCACCCAGCATTCCACCCTTAAAGTGCTCCTGCCTCAACGACCTCTTGTGCTCTGACTGTAGGCAGTGCTTTTTCTAGCTGACACAAGTATTCAAACAACAGCTTTTCCATGGCAACCAGAAAGGGTTCCCCATAGTCTTGTTCTAGTTCCTGTATGTGGGAAAGAGAAGCGGGTCAGATGAATTTTAGGAAACAAGCAAAACACAAAAAAACAGGAATCACATAACATCCTCCAAACCAACCATCCTCACCTGCAGGCTCAAAGCTGGGTCCTCAGACAGCTGCTTCACAAGCAGGCAAAAATTTTCCCGTGCCTCCAAAAGCTTCCTATCTTGTTTTGTCTGTTGACAAGACAATGTCTATTGAGGACATTGAAGACAGAAAAATTTGGGGGAAGAGGTGTCGCCAGAACCCAGGTGCAACTTAATTGCATCACGCCTAACGAGTTTGGTCTGTCCAAAATAGCACTCACATCTTCAGACTCTGGGAAGTGATGATTCAGGGCATTCAAGACCTGGGCCCAGGGTCGCTCCTGCAGGATCAGTTCCACCACCACCTGAACGGTACAGAGCTCAGAATACCTACCCTTTTCCAGCTGGTCTTAGTCCCAACCAGTCGTCCTTCCTTAGGTCCTCGCATCCCGCCCCCTTAGGTCATACTCTTTCTAGTACCTTGGCCTTTAGGCCCATACACAGGCGTTCATGGTGCCGAAAACAAACCAGGCCGGGGGCAGCAGCGCGCAGGGACTGCAGAAACTCGACCACTCTCGGGAAGTGCTCTACGCAGCGACGGCTGACAACCAGCCAGCTGGCAGCAGCAGCAAACCGCAGTGCCGCGGGACCCACCCCTGGAGGTAGGGCCATAGACCGCGGGCGCCCTTTCCTCCTTTCGTTCTACCCAGGCTTCCCGGACGCCCCCGCAGGCGGAGCTCCGGCTCTCTCATCTGCACCGGAGGGTCGGCGGACTGGCTGGGTCCATTTCGCGGAGCCACCAGAATCCTGCAGTCTCCTCCCAGGAGGTGATTTATGTGTTTCAACCTGTCCAGACCGCTAAACTTAAAATGCCGCCATTGCGCAGAACGCGAGAGCACGTCACTTCCGACCGGGCGCGCAGCCTCCCGCCCCGGAAGAGGCCACAGAGGGAGCTGTGACGTCACGAGGTCCCCTGAACTGTGGAAGTGATGTGCGGCCTCGCGTCACTGTTCATCACCCCTGCAAGCTGGTGTTCTGTAAACCTAGGTGCCTGAATCAGCATCTGCCAAGCCCTTCCCCGGGCCGCCAGCCGCTCTCAGGAAGTGTTCTGTCATTCCTCTCGCGAAACAGAAGAGGGCGATCGCTTTCAAAAATGCTGACTTGCCAGCGCCTAAACGGTCTGAAGTATCCCAGGGCTAGCCAGGGTTCTCCTGGACAGCAGGATTACAGCCGTTTGGTGCTTTTCTGTGTCACATCTTTGCTGTCGTGTAATTTATAATATTCAACGGTTCCTTTTCCAAGTTCCTTTTGAGTACTAACTTGATGGAGCCCTTTAGTGAGTTGATTCTTACTGCCTCCCCCAAGGACAGAACCGGGCACACTGTGTACAGTCTTACTTTGTTGCTTGAATTAATTATCTGCCTTGCCCACCTTACAGGCGTTTCATGAAACCTGCCCATTGCTTGGATGGTTCCTTCCATTCCCAGACTTTGCCTCCATTCTCCAGATCAGTTTTCTGAGCCCTTCCAGACCTAATACCAAAGTACTACATTGGATGTTAAAGTTGAAGTTGGTTTTCTTCATAATTTTTCTGTCATTTTTATGCAGATCTGGATTTCTGACTTTATCACTTTCATTCATTCTTTTTTTAAAAAATTATTTATTTATTCATTTTATGTACATGAGTACACCACTGCTCTCTTCGGACACACCAGAGGAGGGTATCAGATCCCATTACAGATGGTTGTGAGCCACCATGTGCTTGTAAAGGTGGGAGGAGAGCATAAAGGATTCTGGGAATATGGCGGCTGTTGCCCTGGCAACAGATCTATGAGGCCCGCCCATGTGACATCACAGGCTTTGGAGTCCCTGATGCTAACGGGGAGAGAGGGAAGGAGAGAAGAGAGCTGCACAGAGGAGGCAGTTTTATCGGGACAGTTGCACAGGCACATGTAAAGACAGAATAAGTAAGAGCATGAGAAGGACCCAGAAGATTAGAGAAGATTGCTAGAGTTAGTCTGAGGCCAAATAGCAATTCATAGGCTGAGAGAGGCCGAGAGAGGCTGAGAGGCTGAGAGGCTGAGGCTGAATCAGTCAGCTGGAAGAGGAGTTTGAGCTAGAACAGCTGAAATGAACCAGATGGACAGAAGGCAGCAAAAACTAAAAAGGGGTGAGCTTATTCAGCAGTAAGTCTGTGGTGGTTTGAATATTCTTGGCCCAGGGAGTGAGTGGCACAATTAGGAGGTGTGACCTTGTTGGAGTATGTGTGGCCTTGTTGGAAGAAGTGTGCCACTGTGGTGGGCTTTGAGAATCTTCTAGCTGCCTTGAAGCCAGTCTTCTACTGTCTGCCTTTGGAACAAGATGGAGAACTCTCAGCTCCTTTTCCAGTACCATGCCTGCCTGGACACTGCCATGCTTTCTGCCATGATGACAATGAACTAAGACTCTGAACTTGTAAGCCAGCCCCAGTTAAATGTTGTCCTTTATAGGAGTTGCCTTGGTCATGGTGTGTCTTCACAGTGATGGAAATCCTAACTAAGATAAAACCTCAGAGGCTGAAAACCTTCCAGGACTAGATTAGATTGTTTGGAAGCTAGAAGCTTCCAGGACAAGGCCTAGATTAGCAGGCAGAGCCAGGTAAATAAAAACTACTGTTACACACAGTGAGAATAGGGGATGAAGAAATGTTTGGGACAATGACTGAGAAGTGTCCCAAAGTAATGATAGATACTAAACATAGATCCAGAAAACTCAGAATAGCAGCAGAATACATACCAACACAAACACAGAGCTAAATGATACTCAAACTGCACATATACAACAATCAAAGGCAAAAACAAAACTGCTGAAACAAGTAGGAAGGAAAGGATGAAGTTAGGCCAGAGAACACTGTCTAATGACCATCAAGGTTAAAGATTAAATTAAGGGGGGCTGGAGAGATGGCTCAGCAGTTAAGAGCTCAGGCTGCTCTTCCAGAGGTCTTGGATTCAATTCCTAGCACCCACATAGCAGCTCACAGCTGTAACTCCAGCCCCAGGGACTCTGACACCCTCATTCAGACATAGATGTGCACAAATAATAATGCACATAAAATAAAAATAAATACATTATTTTTAAAAATTAAATTAAGGGGCTGGAGGGATAGCCCTACAGTTAAGAGCACTGACTGGTGTATTACAGAGGACTCAGGTTCAAATCCACAAACTATTGTACCCCTGTACTGTACTCTCTTCTTTCTGAACTGACTGTCTCTCTCCCTTAAGTAGCTTCCCTTTCTTCTCTCTTCTCCTGAGAGTTGGTTATATCCTATTCTGTCAAATCTTTCTCTGATCCATCATTTTGTCTGCTACTCAATTAGATATCACTTTCTTTTTTTTTTAGATTTATGTATTTATTTTATATATATGAGTACACTGTCACTGTCTTCAGACACACTAGAAGAGGGGATCAGATGATTGTGAGCCACCATGTCGTTGCTGGAAATTGAACTCAGGGCCTCTGGAAGATCAGTCAGTGCTCTTAACTGCTGAACGATCATTCAAGCCCTCTAGATATCACTTTCAAACATGGCTGTTTCCTTCAACAAATTAACTTTGCCTTCATTATTTGGGATTGAAGGTGTATATGAGGGCATGTCTGTATTCCAGCCAGAGGAATTAAAAATATGTGCTAAGGACTGAGCCACACCACAACTAGAAACAGGTTCAAATATCCTCTAACAATGTGTATGTTGGGGGCTGGAGAAATGGCTCAGTGGTTAAGAGCACTGACTCTTCTTCCTGAGGTCCTGAGTTCAATTCCCAGCAAACACTTGGTGGCTCACAACCACCTTTAATGGGATCTGATGCCCTCTTCTGGTGTGTCTGACGACAACTACAGTGTACTCATAGACATAAAATAGATAAAAATCTTTAAAACAAAAAGCAAAAAAACCCACAATGTGTGTATATGTTGAATGAACCCTCCTGGGGAAGTGAAATAGCAGCTGCTTATCCCAAATAGGACAGTGACAGACCAAAGTAATGATCCCACCCAAGTGTAGTTTTGTGAACCAGCGAGTATCTCTTCAGGAGTGTAGGTGGCCCCCAAACAACACACCACCAAAAAGACTCATCTTTGCATAAATGACAATTTCTCAATAGCTGTAGATAGAGATTTTTCAATCTCCCACATTCTAAACTATTATTTCTAAGGATCACATGATGCTAGGAGAAAGGTTCACTGGAATCTGAGGCAAGGGTCTCAGGATTGTCCCCAGTAGTTCCCTGGAGGAATATGAACAGGCTGCACCCAGATGTTTCTTATGGGTAATCTTATGGTAAGCTACTCTGGTTAAGATGGTAATGGCTGGGCTGGAGAGCTGGCTCAGTGGTTAAGAGGAGCGGCTGTTCTTCCAGAGGTCTGGAGTTCAATTCCTAGCAACCACATGGTGGCTGACAACCATCTGTGATGGGATCCTATGACCTGTCCTGGAGACAGCTACAGTGTACTCACATACATAAATCTTTAAAATAAAAAAATAAAAAAAAAAAAAGATGGTAATGGCTATTCTGCTCAGCAGACAGCATTCCACAACAATATGCTATACTGTTTATACTCTTAACACTTCTTGGATATTATATCTTTTTCACTTTTGTCTATTGCTTGCACTTTAGTTTTGGAGTCATTTCAGCTTTTTACAAAAGTTCTTGTAAAAAGCTTTTTACAAAAGTTCAAAAATCCTGAAGTAGCCTCAAACTTGCTATGTAGCCTTCTATCTCCCGAGTGCTGAGATTACAGGTGTAATCTGCACCACCACTCTTGGCTTATGTGGTGCTGGTATTTGTGCATGCTAGTATGAGCCCTAGTTTTGGAAATTTCCATTGATTTCTTCAAGCTCAGAGGTTGGTTATTCTTCCCAGGAAAAGTTCATGCAACACATACACACAATAAGAATAGATGATGAAGAAATGTTTAAAACAATTGTGGTTCTTCCTTCTCTTGTGTGGGGGGGTTGTTGACCACTGGCCCAAGGGCAAAGGGAGTAAGAGCGGAAAACAGCGCTTAGAAGACTGTGAGGACTTCCGGAGACAGCTTCCGTGAGACAGCTCTAGTTTATTGTTCCAGGGTTAGGGTGTATAAGGGCTCTCAGGGGTAAGGGTAGGAGGGGTGATTGGTCATAACACCATGTGTAATTATTATAAGGGCAGGAAGCTAGAGAGTGACCTGTGCGCTGAGTCATGATCAGGGTCACTCTTCAGGTAAGGTCACTGTGCTCAGAAATACTCTCCAAATAAGGTTAGGCAGAGAAAGGGGAGCCCTGATGAAAAAGGGAAGTCCTCCACTTTGTGTAGAGTTCAGAGAGCTATCGGGACATGGTGGATTGCAACAAGGTGAACTGCAACCTTCATAGCAGGGTTCTCCAACAGCAATGACTGAGAATTGTCCATAAGCACAGACCCAGAAATCTCAGAATAGCAGGAGGAGCCAAGGCACTCTTTGTTCCAGTACAGTGTTGATTCCTTCCAGTTCTTCCTTAAAATTTTCTGTGCACATTACCCTCCTGGTCTTCCAGGTCCACCTTTCCTGTTAGAAGCCCGAGTGTAACTTTAAAATTTTTAGTATAATAATTCCATTAAATTTGCCATGTCTGAGTCTGGTTCTTATGCTTGCTCTGAAAATTCAAACTGTGTGTGTGTGTGTGTGTGTTTTGCTTGTTTTTCTTTTAGCATGCCAAATATTTTGTTGTTGTTGTTGGTCTTCCTTTCTTTCTTTCTCTCTTTCTTTCTTCCTTCCATCCTTCCTTCCTTCCTTTCTTTTTTTTAGTTTCTTCGAGAGAGGGTTTCTCTGTATAGCCCTGGCTGTCCTGGAACTCACTCTGTAGACCAGGCTGGCCTCGAACTCAGAAATCTGCTTGCCTATGCCTCCCAAGTGCTGGGATTAAAGGCATGCGCCACCACTGCCCAGTTAGGAAGAAAGTTTAAGGAGATAGTTTTAGTTTATTTGCCAGAAAGATGTAAGAATAAGATGTTAGAATCAAGAATAGAATGTGCCCCCTCCTTATAGATTGGTAAGTAAAGGTTGCATAATAAGGAAAACAACGAGCTTTTATAAATAGCTCTAAGAGAAATAGGCTTGAGACATATTTGTGATCAAGGAAAAACATTAATTCTAGGTCAGGCCCAAGAATATAGCTACAAGTGTGCACTATAATAAACCAAGGCCATGTGAAACTGTTGCTTTGAACTTATAATGAGCTTATAGAGTGAAATACTGCTTTGAACTTACTGTCAACTTCTTTTGTGTAATATTTTATCTGTGAAGTAATTTTATAAAGAACTTGTGTCTAAGAAGGTATAAAAATGCTGAGAAAAAAAAGGTGTGACTATTGGGGCTCTGCTCCATTCACCAAATGTATATTTTATATATATGTCTATATGCATATATGTCTGTCTATATGTATGAGCATGCATACGTATGTAGGTATATGTATATGCATGTGTGAAATGGTAAACTGTTAATCCACTCTTTACTTCCAGCTGGGGTGGCATAATTCCACCTACCCCAACATTCTGGAGTCCCCCAAAGAAAGATACAAACATGGAACATTATTTTTAATATGCCTGGACTAGCTCAATGGCTGGACCACTCCTGAACCTCCATGTAGCTAACACACTCCCCTCTGATATTCTTGAGTTATTACATTCTAAAATCTATACTTTATCTCTGCTACCCAGACCCAATGGGGGAGTGGCCCCTGGGGCTGCTCTTCCCTGATTCTGAGATGGTTGGTTCTCTGTCTTCCACAGCTCTCATGTATGTTTCCTCTCCCTTCCTTCTGCCCTGGTTCACCTTCCTCCTTCACCTTGTCCCGCGTTTCCTCTCCAGAAATCCTCAAAGTCCCATCTCTGTCCCTCTGTGCCACGCACACTTTGCGTGAAGGCAGTATCTGAGGCGTAAACTTCAAGGAAAGTCAGTCTCCTGCCTCCGCATTGTCGCCTGGCACCCCAAACTCAGAAGTGGCCCAGATATGTCCTCATACTAGTGTGCTAGGAACTCACCAAGATATCATTTTCTTACAGCTAGCAAGAGAAAATTCGGACATTGCTTTCTGACCTTCACCAATGTTTCCAACTATCCTAGTTTAATGTTTTAAGTACTACAGAGTAATTGAAAGGTTTCTCTCACTCTAAGACATTAGCTGAAAGTGTTAGGTCAAGATTCTCCTCTGCCTGCCTCCAGCAAGAACCAGAAAATTAGCATAAGAATACCTCAACAGAGAGGGCTCCACCCCTCTTCCTCCTGCTTCACACCTAGCTACCAGACCCTGCTGACCTGGGTGTGTGGGGGTCGTTTTGCCTACGTGATTTCAGTCTAGCACTAGGACTGGAAGAAGAAAGACTTGGACTCACATGCAAGACTAGCACTAGAACTTAGATGGGCTAGGACTCAGATTCATGCACCCGCATTCCCCCGGGCCCAGAGCACTTGGGCCCCGGGGGATGCAGCACCAGTTCAGAAGAGATAGCTGCTACTTTAGACCCAGTATGTTTCACATAGCCTCAGAGGTACCTCAACTGTTGAGCTGCCAGATTTTTTATTTCTCTTTTGCAATGATTGTAAAAGCCTCATGCCATTTTTAAAGAAAGACACTCAGATTTTACACCACCCGTGTGTAGTCTGCTTGTCAAAGCCGAATCCCGTGCCCACCTGGCCAGAATCCCTTGTCCCGCGGAACAGGGACCCCGTGAGAAATCCCAGTCCGTGGCACCTCTGCCTAGCCATTGGCTGCTAGGTCTTTATTGACCAGTCAAAAAACCAACTGTTGACAGGGACTGGCAGCAGATGTGCGAATTCCTATGTGTGAATTCCCATGTAAGCACAAATTAAAACCCCAACACATGTGCACTTGTAAAAATGATGAAACCTGTGGTCAGGCTCAGGCAAGGTGTGTGTGTGTGTGTGTGTGTGTGTGTGTGTGTATCCGCACGTGCGTGTGTATATAAACTTCTCTATCCATTTCTTTCCCTTTGGCTTCTTCAGAGTTAAAAAGAGTTCAGAGTTTCTCTCTGGGCAATCTTACTCACCACAGGAAATTAAATTTTGTTCCATCAGCAGTGCTAATTTCATAAATTGTCTGCTGCTATCAGCAGACATCATCCCAAACTCACCCCCAGATAGCTGGTATTATTGCCAACCCCAATCTCCAATCCCACACCTCCCTGACTGCCTTGATTTCCTCTGTGGTGTCAAAACTGGTCTTTGGTACATTTTCTTTTTGCTGTTTTCTGTTTTCGTTTTTGTTTTCTTTTCAAAGGTTTATTTGTTTCTATTTTATGTGTAGGAGTGTTTTGCCTGCATGTATGTATGTGCGCCATGTGCATGCCTAGAGTTCATGAAGGCCAGAGAGGGTATCTGGTCCTTTGGAACTGGAATTTCAGATTGTTGGGAATTGACGTGTGTAGTGACAAGTTTGGAGTTTTGGTTTCTTTAAAAAACAGAGAAATAGTATATATTTTCAGTTAAATCCCAGGTGTGGGATATTCAGATTGTCCACAGCAGCTGACTATGGTTTGCCTCGTGCTGTAACAGGGGCCTGATTTTCCCAGCTGCAGATCATTTCTGCAATTGTTTGACATTTGGAATTCTGGGGATTTTTAAGAGGATGTATAAGTGCTAGGGCCACAGAGGTACTTCAGGTCATTGGTTACAGTTTGTTAAGTAATATGCACAAAAAAGAAACCAAAAATATGAAATTAGATATCCTAATGGGGAACATCAAACTTCCCCCGAGGAACTTGACACCTCTAATCAGCAAGAAGTAGTCTAGCAATAAAGTTAGCCCCCTTTTTTTAAAGATTTATTTATTTATTATATGTAAGTATACTATAACTGTCTTCAGACACCCTAGAAGAGGGCATCATATCTCATTACGGATGGTTGTGAGCCACCATGTGGTTGCTGGGATTTGAACTCAGGACCTCCAGAAGAGCAGTCAGTGCTCTTAACCACTGAGCCATCTCTCCAGCCCAAGTTAGCCCTTTTTCAACCCCTGGCCTTGTTCAGGGATCTCTTTCTTTCCCCTCTTGATCCTTTTGTCTCTCCTATCTAGTGTTAGGGGGTTGAAAACGTAGAAAAGGGGTGGAGAAGGGTGGAAGAAAAAAGAATCCACAAAGTAACCAAAGACCAGCCTCAGTCATGTGGATGCTGGGAAAGAAACCTTGGTCCTCTGCAAGAGCCGCAAATGCTCTTAACTGCTAACTGCTGAGTCACCTCCCCCAACCCCTTTGTGAGACAGAGTCTCATGTAGTTCAGGCTAGCCTGGAACTGGCTATGTACTGCGGATAGCCTTGAACTTTCCATCCTAGTTCTGTCTCCAAAATGCTGAGGTTATGGATGTCTAGCACCACGCCCGGCTTCTAGAAACTTCTAAACATCCAAGATGTTCAGGTTTCTCTTATTTTCCTGTTACTATACAAGAGTTCTGTTTTGTCCTTTAAAATGATTGGATATGCATATGCCACGATGAACATATGGAGGTCAGAGAACAAGTTTGTAAAATCAGTTCTTTCCACCCACCTTTACATGGGTTTGAAGGATCAATTCACAGCTGATGGTTCTGCCTACAGGGTCATCTCACCAGCCCTGCAAGAGCTCTTGTAATTAGGGGATAGGGAGGAGTCTGGGAGGGGTCGGGAGCATTCTGTTGTTCTACACTTATATGTAGGTGTCTTTTAGAATTTGTACTGAGAGCTGTGACTCTCACAAAGGCTTCTTAAGCCCATATATTCACCTTGTCTCCTTAGAGGTAACGTGAAAGCCAGAGTAGGCTGGAGTTGAGTTTCTCTTGTAAAGGGTGGGAGGAGCTAAAGCCGGGAACATCCCCTTTTCCAGATTAACTGGGCTTTTAGTGTCCTGAGCTGGTGAATTCCCTTCTTTCCTTCTTCCCTCCCTCTCTTCCTCCCTCTCTTCCCTCCTTCCTTCCCTCCTTCCTTCCACCTTTTTCTTTTCTTTCTCTGTCTCTTCTCTCTTTGGTCTTTCTTTTTAAAGATTTATTTATTTTATATGTATGAGTGCACCAAGAGTGAGCCTGGTGTCTGTAGAAGTCAGCAGAGGGTGTGTGATCTCTTGGATCTCGAGTTACAAACTGAACCCCAGTCCTCTAGAAATGCACCCAGAGCTCTCAACCACTGAACGATCTCTCCAGTCCTGGAGTTAGCTTCTTTTGAGGGCAGACATGAACACTCAGGACTTACCTGCTCCTCATAGTAACTTCTAAGTTGCTTCCATTATGAACTGAAAACCAAGTCATCTCCCGTTAGGACCTGCTCCTCCTTCTGGGCTCTACAGAGTATGCATGCCACCTCCCTTCATGGCACAATGAGTTTAGACATCCAAGCCAGTGAGTGCCCTTAACTCTGTCCTTCCTCCTCTTAAATCAAATCGATCACCAATCAGTTCCGCTTCTACAGTCATCAGATCCACCCTTCTTTTTCATGATTTCTTCTATTTCAGGCTTGCTGTCTTTCATCCTGAGGGCCCTACACTCTATATCCAGCCCAACCATGCTTTGATTTTATTCCTGTTTTGTTTTGTTTTGTTTTTAAATACAGAATAGAGTTTATTTAGGGCATGGATTGGGGAATTAGGAGAGTAGAAGAGGCAGAGAAAGGCAGAGAGAGAAGAGAAATAGAGGAGTAGGGGTCAGCTCTGAGCATGTGGAGAGAAAGAGGGGAAGGGGATGGGGAGAGGGCAGGAGCAGAGAGGGAAGAGCACGAGAGAAGCAAGAGCAAAGAGAGCGATTCCTGTATCATCATCATCATCATCATCATCATCATCATCATCATCATCATCATCATCTACCATGTTTGTTTCATCAAAATCTGGTGGACTGAAAAACTGATCATATATTCTTAACTGAAAGGCCCTCTTTGCATTGGAAGAAAGTCCAGCCCTGGTAGTCTATTTATAATTCCAACACTTTGAGTTTCAGGCCAGCCAAGTGTGGCATGAGATCCCACAA